>NC_134577.1:128701228-128836228 GCF_050947875.1 Dermacentor variabilis | reverse complement strand
GTGACGACTTAGTCTCATCATCAAGTGGCGAGCAATGGAGAGATGTACTCGAAGCTAATACTGGCAGCGGGCAGCGAGAGAGAGCGTCGGCATCTTGATGCTTTTCCCAGACTTGTAGACAACGTCAAAATCGTACTCTTGTAAGCGTAACATCCAGCGACCAAGTCGTCCGGACAAATTTTTGATTGACGACAACCAGCATAAGGCGTGGTGGTCGGTTATGACCGTGAAATGGCGTCCGTTAACATATGGTCGAAATTTTTGGATCGCCCAAACTACTGCGAGACATTCCTGTTCTGTGGTCGAGTAATTCTTTTCGGCAGCTGTTAGTGCGCGACTGGCATAGGCAACAACTCTCTCTCGTGAGGTGGTATCACGCTGTAAAAGTACAGCACCGATCCCATGGCCACTAGCGTAGGTGCGCAAGCAAGTTGGTGCGTTCTCATTGAAGTGACAGAGGACAGGGTCGGTGGTTAATGCCTGCTTGAGGGCGTGAAAAGAAAGTTCGCAGTCATCTGTCCAAGGAAAAGCAGTGCCCGACGTGAGCAACTTGTGTAGCGGCGACGCCACGGCCACAAAATGACTGATGAAGCGGCGGAAGCAGGATGCCAGGCCCAATCAACTTCTTAATTGCTTTTGATTTTCAGGGCGAGGGAAGCGAAACACGGCAGCAACCTTTTCGAGATCTGGTCGAACGCCATCTTTGCTGATAAGATGGCCCAACACTTTGATGTTCTTTCTGGCAAAATGGCATTTCTTTGTGTTGAGTTGAAGTCCAGCGTTGGAAATGCATGTGAAAACTTCGTCCAAGCGCTCAAGGTGCTGACGAAAAGTTGTAGAAAAAAATAACGATGTCATCTAAATAGCACAGACAGGTCTTCCACTTAAGGCCACGTAAAACTGTCGATCGTGCGTTCAAATGTTGCAGGGGCATTACATAAACCGAATGGCATGACATTGAACTCGTAAAGTGCGTCTGGTACTGCAAAGGATGTCTTGTCCTTGTCCGTTTCGTGCATGGGGATTTGCCAGTATCCGGATCGGAGGTCTAGACTAGAGAAATATTCTGCACCCTGGAGGGAGTCAATGGCATCGTCAATTCTTGGCATGGGATATACGTCTTTGCGCGTGATCCTATTAAGGGCTCGATAATCGACGCAGAATCGTACGGAGCCGTCTTTCTTGCGAACCAGCACGACAGGAGATGACCAAGAACTGGACGATGGCCGAATGATGTCTCTTTTGGGCATTTCATCCACGTTGTCCTCAATGATTTTCCGTTCTGCGGAAGACACGCGATACGGGCGGTGGCGTACAACCGAACTGCCTTCGGTTTCGATGCGATGTACTGCGACGGAAGTGCGTCCCAGAAGCTTGGAGTGCAGGAGTGCCAGAAGGTCTTTTTTCTGCGCAGTGGTCAAATCGGGATTTATCGCGGCCGTTAAAACAGCGGCAGCAGTGTGATAATCAGTTGTGGTAGACAAAGGTGGTGATTCGGTGTGAAGCGGTACCAGCGAAAGAGGTTCGGTGTCAGTAAAGCATGTCACAGTAGAGCCCTGGGAGAGCACAACTGGGGAATAAGTAGGGTAATGAACAGCGATTAACCCTCTACCGTCCTGAAATCATACTAGGCTAGGAGTAAGGCTAAGCCCACCAGAAATGCAATAACCGCTCGGTGCAAGGAACACATCACCATTAATAATAGTGTCGGAAGTCAGTGTCAGAATATGCTCATTGCCCGCGGGAATGAAACAGTCGGTAGACGTGACAAAACGCAGGCTATCAGCATTGACAGCGGACGAAGATTCAGTGTCCGTCATATGAATAGTTCGCTGACGGCAAGAGATGAAAGCTGAGGCGGAGGACAGGAAGTCCGATCCCAAAATCATCGCGTAAGTGCACGAAGACAGCATGACGAACTGAATGTGGTGGAGGATGCCATCAATGAAAACGCGCGCAGTGCAAACACCGGAGGGCTGAACAAGAACTGCATCAGCACAACGAAGGGGAGGACCATTATACGGTGTCTTCACTTTTCGCAATCGAGAACACAAGTCAGCACTAATAACGGAAAGCGATGCACCTGTGTCAACCAAGGCTTCGATTCGGACACCTTTAACACACACCAAAAGTACATTTGACGGGCGCTCCGGAGGAGTTTCACGTTGTCCAAAAGATGCAGCTTTCCCTGCTGAAGCTGCACCATTTAGTTTTCCGGGCGGTGATCGGAGGACGAAGTAGCCGGTCGTAGAGGGGAAGAAGAGCGCCGCATCGGGGATCGAGAGCGACGACGCGGGAAACGCAATGAACCGGCAGTGTTGAAGTCCTGTGGAGATGGGGAACGTCGTGGATAATAATCGTAGTCAGAACGCCGACGCCGTGGTACAGGGCCAGAAAAGTGATCCCTTTCAAAGCCGTCATAGCCACATCTTTCATCTTGCTGACGGCGTCGGCAAAACCTGGAAATGTCGCCACGGATGCCGCAGTAGTAACAAACCGGTCGAGGTGGGCTCCATGCGTTATAAGATGGAACAGGCGATGTTCTCGCAGTGACAGGATTCAGGGACATGTGCGGTGCAGGTGCCTGTTGTGGTGGCTGCTGGGAGGGTGGCACTATAGAGGCAACCTGAGCGTACGTTGGCGTATAGATAGGGTGTGGGCTCGTGATTTGCGGGCAGGTCACGGCAGCTATCTCTTCCCTCACGATATGGCGTAGGCCGCCACCAGGAGGCGTCAGATGGACCTCAGGAGGGTTTCACGAAGCTTGGGCGTGCAGTTCCTCACGGATGATGGAGCGAATCAAGGCACGTAGCTCGCTGTCGTTGGACGCCTTGAAATCAGATGTGTCAGGGTGTAAGCGGAGCATATGAAGCTCATCGAGACGCTGACACGTACTGATGATGTCGGCGACGGTAGTGGGATTCAGCACTACAAGAGCATTGAATGCCGAAGTCCCAATACCCTTGAGCAGGTGGCGTACACGGTCATTCTCTGCCATTGAGGCGTTCACGCGACGGCAGAAGGCGAGGACGTCCTCTATGTACGAAGTGTAGGATTCGCCTGAGTGCTGAACACGCTCAGCAAGCTTCTTCTTAGCGATATCAGAGGGGAAAGACGAGTTCGCGAAAATCTGGCGTAGATGGTGTTTAAAGATGCTCCAGTTGACCAAATCGAGCTCATGATTGTAAAAGCAAGTTTTCGCAACTCCGGCTAGGTAGAATGCGACGTGAGCAAGTTTTGCTGATTCGTTCCAGTGGTGAAAGCCACTCACGCGCTCGTATAGCTCCAACCAGTCTTCAACGTCGTCACCTGGAAGCCCAGCAAATACCGGTGGATCCTTCTGAGCGATGGTGAATGTCCAAGAAGGGGTTCCCGCAGGAGTAGGCAAGGTGGATGTCGTGGTACTGGTCTGCTGGTCTTGCGACATGGTTGAGTGCAGTTGGTAGAGGCGGCGACCCGAGCGGAGCTCCAGGGATGTAGCGTAGGTGAAGCTGGAGAGAGACCGGAAGCGAGAGGGCGAAGGAACCGGACAGCACACTCCACCACTTGTGAGACGAGGTTTAGGCAGCCAGTCTCTTCTTTATTCTCTCGAGTGAGAGCCCCACCACCAGGCCCCAAAACGGTGATGATGAGTATGTACAGGTGAGAATATGAAGCGTATGAATAATGCTCACAATAAATATATATATATATATATATATATATATATATATATATATATATATATATATATATATATATATGTGTGTGTGTGTGTGTGTGTGTCTGTGTGTGTGTGTGTGTGTGTGTGTGTGTGTGTGTGTGTGTGTGTGCGTGTTCTTCGTTGTAGTAAAAATTTTGTTGAAAGGTAGCGCTCGTCCTGGCTGCTTGTAGTCTGTGTCCGCACTTCGCGCTACTATCCAAGATCATGAATCTATCGACCTTTCATTTTGTTCACTCTGTTAAAGGCTTTTCCTTCGTCAATATAAGAATTAATGATGGAAATGTTTTTTTTTTCCAACTTTGCCTTTTGGCACAGAGGCGTGTTATTCTACCTTCAGACGTTATGTTCTTCAAAATGATCAGGTTCTCCGCAGTTGGAGAGCCTAGAAGGTGGCTCCACGCACTATTTCGATTTCTACGCGCTTCCTTGGGCTCATCGTTCCGCCCGCGAGCACGTCGCTTACAGAGCAGTCAAATTGTTTCGCGTATGTATACTGACGCCGTGTCATTTATAAACGCCGTGAAATATGCCACTTCATCGTCGATAGAAAGTGTACAGATGTTATCCCAGATCAAATGTGTGAGCTCCCTGAATCGTGTCCAGTCGGCACAATGGACTTTCCGCCGGGGGACATGTGGAGAGCGCTCATCACATTTTGTTAGTTTTATGACAATGGGGAAATGGTCACTCTCGCACGGATTCTTAATCACGTTCAACTCCAGATGCAGCGCGAGTGCAATCTATGCGATGCTTCAATCGATATGCGAGAACGTTTTGTTTGCGACATTGTAGAATGTAGGCTTTTTCTCATTCAAAAAGAATGCATCTGTAGAGAAGAGGGTCTTCTACTAAGCGCCCTCTGGAATCACAACGACAATTACCCCAAATGGTGTTGTACGTATTAAAATCTCTTATACTACAATAGAAGTTTCGGGCAGTTCATAAATAAAGCTGTGAAATTCTGTTTTCGAAAGATGGCAGTTCGGAGGTTTGTATAGGGAGTAATTGTGACCAGACTATTAAAGAGCACCGCATGGACCGCAGCTGCCTCTAGGGGCGTTTTAAGCTGTAAATGCCGCCATGCAACACCCTTACCTACTGCTATAGCCACACCACGCGATTAGGTAATAGCGTCGTTGCGGTCTTTTGGGTAAATGGCATACAGCCGGAGAAATTTCGTGTGTGAAAGATTCCGATGTGTTTCTTGGACACACATCACCTTTGGATTGTATTTATGCAGCAGCTCCCTAACGTCGTTTAGATTGTGGAGCAAACCCTTGACATTCCACTGTAATAACTTCATTGAATACATCACCATTTGTCCTAAAACTCGAGAAAGACCATCGATATTGTGATGAACTGAAACATTTTTGTTATGTGATATGTATGTGACACTGTCAAAGATTCTCTACCTTCTTTGTCATGACAGCATGAATATAAGCAAACATGAGTCCATAAAACCACCCTACCAGCGCTCAGCCAGAACAAACCATGACAAGGGTATCAGGCCATTTACCTCCCGTTGTATTACATTCAAGCATTCCTTCTTTCCGTCAGTCATAGAATTATGGAAGAAATTGCCACGCGACATTGTGTCCTCAGAATCTGTCAACACGTTTTCTGTCAAGATAGAGTTTTTTTTATCAGCAAGTTGCGCCGTTGTAGAAAAAAAAAGCGCTTCTCACGGAGTGTATGCTTTTCATGTGAGTGCTGATTGCAGTTTTTTTAGTGTATGATTTTACTGTGTATGCCGCTTGCAATTCTTTTTCTGAAATCAGTGTATAATGTGTACCCTTTCCTGTTAGTCTGTACTGTTTTAGGATTTTCATTTCTTTCATTTCTTATTTTCGGATCATTACTTTTTTTGGACTTGTTAGCAATCTATACTTTTTGTTATATTTGTTCCCCATCCCGTAAGAGCCTTTCAAGGCTTACAATAGCAATAAATAAATAAATAAATAGATAAAGAAATAAATAAGTAAATAAATACTATGTACTGTATAGCCCGATTTTGGTTTTAGACCTGCAATTGTTAAGTACTCCATCATTTTACCTAAGTCTTTCTTTAAATTTTTTTTATTCCTCTTCCTCCTCTTCTATGTTAGTTTTATCTAGTTTCACAACATTGCTTACTGCCGATATATTGTTGTCTAATAACATCTTCATTTACTTATGTAATAATACACAGTAGGGGATAGGCTATGGTGTCAACCGTATTCTTTATTCTCCACCCTCGTCCCTTCGTCGTCTTTGTTAAGACACCCTGTAACTTCTTCACAACGTCCGCGCACACTCCCCCTATTTGAAGACTTATCCCTCCTCGAATGATACATAAATACGTTCCCAATGGTTGCAAACTCGAGCACGCCGTCATCGTTGACGTAACCAACACTCTTGAGAACACCTTTATGCACTGCAGTTTGCACCACGCGATGCGGACCCATATACGCCTGCTTCGTACCCGGAAGACCTTTTCTGACAAGTACTAAATCGTTCAACTGTATACAGGGTATCCGCGTGTTGTGACGGCGGTCGAACTGCCTCTTCATATCTTCGCGGTATCCCTGGTAGGGTTCCGCAGTTTTCAGCTTCTCGCATAATTGTAGGTGGTCAGCAATACCAAGCTGTTGATCAGCAGGGAGCACCGGAGTCTTTCCAAATGCTGCGAAATAGGGAGTACAGACAATACTCGCAATGCGCAACCGATTGTCATTAGCTACAGCGCCCTCCAAGCAGCACTTCCGTTCGCGTTTGAAACTAGGATACATGGAAATAAACTATTTCAAGTCTGGTATGCTTCTTTCATTCATGCCATTTTCTGCAGGATGGTAGGGCCCGCAGCGTCGCAAAACAACTCCTCGTTCCTTTGCCCATTCTTGCAGAGGCTTGCTTATAAATGCTGGTCCATTTTCTGATATTACTACTTTGGTATTTTTAAACATCTCTCGGCTCAAAAGGGCAATCACACTATTTGCGTCTTCCCTACCCGGTCGCGCGGCCACTATTCTAGTGCACTGATCTATTGCCACTAAGACTGTGTTTTATTACTCCTGTAGTCTTTTCTGAAACTCTGCAAAATCCACCTGGATGACTTCATACGGTATGCCAGAATGTCGAGGTAGGACCATCTCGTCTGTTCTTTGAAGGTACTTTATGGACTTGACATTGAAGGCAAGACTGGACGTACCGCTGGACATCGTCTTTCAAGTGTTTCTACCGGAAACACTGAAGAATGTTGCGATAAGTTCGCCAGAACCCGTCGTGCCCGCTAGAGTCGGGGGAGTCATGATAATGTTGCAAGATTTGAGGCACCAATGTTTCCGGGACTGCGAACTTCCATCCTTGTTGTGCCATTACCACAAGCCCGGATTCCGAATCTGCAAGATGGAGAATTTTCCTGCGAGCGCCCTTTGGACAAACCCGGGGCTGCGCCGAAAGGCACAGCGCCCTAATTCTCCCTTGACAAGTCAAGATGCTGAGCCGTCAGGCAGTGGTGTCCTCCGGAGAAGCATCGGCGGGCAACATGTTCAAACGTGTCGCCAAGTGCCAGACAGCCCGGCGCCGTACCTCCCCTTCCCTGGAGGTCACCGCGCCTGCCAGTTTTGAACGGGGGGGCCAGCGTGGTCGCTGATTGGACCCCTTCCGACGACCGTCGAGTGCTCACTTTGTATTGGGCCGTTTGAGTGACAATGGTTTCTGGGGGCTTATAAGCCGCGGCGCGCCGCCTGGAAAACCGGATCCGCCGACCCACCGGGAGCAGAGTGCCGCTCTCGACTGGGGTGAGATGTGTCACGCGTTTTCGCCGGACGTCGCCGTGCGAGAACAGTCGCGTTTGCTGTGAGCTCTCGGCCCCAGTGCCGATCCCTTCATGTCCTGTATAATGACCTGTATAAAGTCCCTTTTGTTATTCTCACCGACGCCTGACTCGGAGTCTTCGCTACCAACGCTCTGTCACGAAACGGGTGACGAGCGCTACGGGACCACCTCAAAGTCGTAACAGTGGATGGCAGCTACGGGATTGACCGGCATCAGCTACCTCGGCGCGGTGAGTGCCTGAAGTTTACCTCAAACACCAGACTTTCTCTGACACAGGTTATAGTAGCTTAGGGAAGGATTTGGTATTGCATTGTGATAACCTTGTGTGCTTCAAGCCTAGTAAGAGTGTTTTGAAAACCAGGGGATGCTGAGGGGGTAAACAGGGCAGTGTGTGAAATATTTGCATATGTCTTACTAGTAGCATTATAGTAGCGTACGGCAGGTATATTCAAAAAGGAACTTCTCGAAATTTGTGAGGAGTTGGGCATTGAGTTGGGCTCAACCAAAAGAAAGAATGCGATCCTTGAGGTCATGAGGACTGGGGACGTAACGGCTGAGGAAGCCGCAGAGGCCTTGGCGGGTATCAATGAACGTCGGGACAGGGAGGAGAAGGAACGTTGCGAGGAGGAAAGGAAAGAAAAGGAACGTCGCGAGGAGGAAAAGAGGGAGAAGGAACGTTGCGAACAGGAAAGGAAAGAAAAGGAACGTCGGGAGTGGCAGGCAGAAAAGGAACGTCGGGAGTTGCAGGCAGAAAAGGAACGTCGGGAGTTGCAGGCAGAAAAGGAACGTCGGGAGTTGCAGGCAGAAAGGGAACGTCGCGAGCACGAGCTTAAAATGAAAGAGTTGGAGACTCGAAACAGCTCGCCGGCGCCTAGTCTCACTTCTAATGTTCCAAGAATACGCGATCAACTTCCACCCTTTGTCGTCGGAGAGGATATGGCCAAATACCTCGTGAAATTTGAGCACGTGTGCGAACGAAATAGCATTGAGCGATCCCTCTGGGCACAGAATCTGTTAGCCTTGCTTCCTGGGGAGGCATCAGACGTAATAACTTGCTTATCGAAAGAGGCGTTTGAGAGCTACAGTGATGTGAAGGAAGCGCTACTGCGGAAGTACAAATTGTCGCCCGAAGCTTTCCGGCAGAGGTTCCGGTATGCAAAAAAGGGCAAGGAGTCGAATGTTGACTTCGCGTTTCGTCTAAAAGCCGATCTGGTGGAATGGCTGAAGGGCGAAGAGGTTTACGACGACCGCGACAAAATCGTCGAATGCATCGCGTTGGAGCAGTTCTACCGTTGCATTGATGAGGATGTCAGGCTCTGGCTGCAAGATAGGCTAAAAGAGGTTAAGCTAAACAAGGCAGCAGAGTTAGCGGAAGAGTATTACACCCGCCGCAGCTTGCACAGCAAGGCAGTGCGCGTAGAAAAAGCAGATAGGAGAGATGGGTTTTCCGGGAAGCCCGACGAACAGGAAGCAAATCACGCGTCGCGAGTTTCGGAAAGACGAGTCCCTTACCAAAGAAACTGTAAGGGAAGGACAGAATACGTCTCAGAATACTAACGATGGTCCCAAGCAGCGAAACGATACGACGCGTTCTTTTGAAAAACGGAAGCCGTTAACTTGCTACAATTGCAAAAAGCAAGGGCACATCGCTGCGAGCTGCCCAGAGAAAATTGCTTTTGCAACAATACGGGAAACTAACAAAAACATACGACTCTTGGAGCCCTATATGCGGGAAATTAAGGTAAACGGCAAGAAGTGCCGAGCACTTCGGGACTCTGCAGCAACTATGGACGTGGTCCACCCGTCCTTCGTCTCCTCGAGTGATTTTACGGGAGAGTGCGCTAGGATACGGCAAGTGGCCGAGGAGGAGAGTGTCAGTTTACCGATCGCAACGGTTAGCATTGAAGGAGCGTTTGGGAAACTTAACACTGAAGCCGCTGTGTCAGCCGCCCTCCCGGAGCACTTTTCCTACCTCTTCTCAAATAACTCGGAGCAGCTGCTGAAGGATCAGGGCAAATCATTCTTTGCCGACGTGGCGTACATGGCGCTCACGCGATCCAAAGCGCTCCCGCTGTCGAGGGAACTTGACTTTGAGTCGGTGAGCGAACAGAGGTGCGGCACACGGACTGATCAAGGTAACTTGAGTGGCGAGCAGGCACGGGGGAGGCAGAGCGCGGAGGCTAGCCTGGTCGAGCGTGTCCTGGAAGTGACTGGGAGTGACACGTCCCGTGCTAGCCGCGATATGGACACGACGCCGCAGTTAGGCGACGCAGGCTCCATACTCGCTCCGGTTTCCGCCAGCTGGCAGGAGCTAGCTGCAGTTGAAAGAGAAACTCTGATTCGCGAGCAACAGGAAGACTGTTCACTAGCCGATCTGAGGAAGAGCGTCAAACGGGGAGTGGAAAAAAAGTGGGTTTCATTTGGCAAGGAATCTGGCTTATTGTAACACCGCTACACGGATAAGCAGGGTCACAAATATAAGCAACTTCGGATTCCGCGAAAATATCGCCGGGAAAAATGAATGACCTCATTTGCTTCCTCAGTAGTATGTTTTCGGTCCAAGTGATTTCAAGGGGACCATTCTATTTGTCATTGTTATTGCTGATTATTAATTGTTCCTGATCTTTTGGTGTGTTGTTCATTTGAAAAAGGGTTGTTTGAGCCTTGTATACTAGATCGTACACCTGCCTCTTGTTGCAGCGGGAGCAAAAAAGGGGGATAGCAATTCAGTTAGGTTGATTTGGGTTATAGCCTTGTCTGGTGTTTGACGGGAGACAGAGGGCACTTGTTCGTGTTGGGTGTTGCCTTTTGCCGGTCGGTTTTGCAAGCTGCAGAACGACCAACCGGGACCAGTGGCGAGAAGCAAGGGCTTAGGAACGACCCGAGCGGAGCTGGTTGAGGTGCCTTGGCGACAACGCGGTGAGCCGAGCTCCTGTCCTGGCGAGTGGGACCTGGGCACGTGAAGTGACCTGGCGTCCCGACACTGGACGTAAACTTGGACCAGCCTGACGAACGTGCGCGCCTGGCATCCGAGCCACGTGGAGGCAGCTCGTCTTCCCGGCGCCTTATCTGAGGGCGGGGATGCTGTTGTGCCATTACCACAAGCCCGGATTCCGAATCTGCAAGATGGAGAATTTTCCTGCGAGCGCCCTTTGGACAAACCCGGGGCTGCGCCGAAAGGCACAGCGCCCTAATTCTCCCTTGACAAGTCAAGATGCTGAGCCGTCAGGCAGTGGTGTCCTCCGGAGAAGCATCGGCGGGCAACATGTTCAAACGTGTCGCCAAGTGCCAGACAGCCCGGCGCCGTACCTCCCCTTCCCTGGAGGTCACCGCGCCCGCCAGTTTTGAACGGGGTGGCCAGCGTGGTCGCTGATTGGACCCCTTCCGACGACCGTCGAGTGCTCACTTTGTATTGGGCCGTTTGAGTGACAATGGTTTCTGGGGGCTTATAAGCCGCGGCGCGCCGCCTGGAAAACCGGATCCGCCGACCCACCGGGAGCAGAGTGCCGCTCTCGACTGGGGTGAGATGTGTCACGCGTTTTCGCCGGACGTCGCCGTGCGAGAACAGTCGCGTTTGCTGTGAGCTCTCGGCCCCAGTGCCGATCCCTTCATGTCCTGTATAATGACCTGTATATAGTGTATAAAGTCCCTTTTGTTATTCTCACCGACGCCTGACTCGGAGTCTTCGCTACCAACGCTCTGTCACGAAACGGGTGACGAGCGCTACGGGACCACCTCAAAGTCGTAACATCGTGGAACTCCAATCCTTCAGTTCCCTCCCACAGAAGAGTTGCGCTGACAGTCTCCTGATCTGGGGTTGCCGCTAGTCTGGAGAGTGCGTCTGCATCCTTCAGGTGTTCTCCAGGTCTGTGATGGACCACGAACACAAACTGCTGGAGTTCACTCACCCACCACGCAATTTTTCTCTTGGGCTCGAAGTTAAGCATATACGTTAAGGCTTTGTGATCGGTTAAGATCGTGAAGTTCCTGCCATCCAGGTAAGGTCTAAAATAGCGTACGACTATTAGGACTGCCAAAGCTACTTTCTTCGTAGACGTGTAATTAAGTCGCGCTTTCGAGAATGTATACGAATAATATCCCACGACCTTTTGTTGCCGGCCAATGGAGCTTCTGAATCCCTCGGGTAAAGCACTGTGCCCTTGCCGTAATGAGAAGCGTCGGTGTTCAGCTGGAAGGGCAACTTGAAGTCGGGAAGTCTCAGAATTGGGTCAGACGAAATGATGCTCACAAGGCTTTGATAAACGGAATCACACTGGGCTGTCCACCGAAATGGCACATTATTCTTGTCATTTCTGTGTGGCAGATTGTTTTCGTGGCATAATCTGCAATGAAAGCCCGAAAATGGCCCGCGAAGGCGAGAAATGGCCGCAAAAAGCGTATATAGGTCATAAGGTTTCTGCATTTTTGAGATTAGTTCGATTGAATACTGCTTTATTGTCTTGGTTTGGCCATCATATACTTTACCTAGAAACACAACTTTTTTTTGTAAATACTCACTTTTCTTGTCATAAAGCTTGAGCTCCGCATCACTCAGTGCTTGAAGCACACTAGTAAGATGCTCTGAGTGCTCCTCCTCATTACGAGAGTAAATTATTATATCGTTGATGTACACGTTACAAAACTTCCGAAGAAATAGTCGCAAGACGTCATTCGTCATCTTCTGGAACCAAGCGGGTCAGTTCTTCCATTCAAACGGGAGTCGATTATGCTCATAGATGCCAGAAGGCGCTATGAAGGCAGATTATTTTTTTCATTCTTCAGATAATCCTTTACACAAATCAATACGCGGAAATACTCTGCAACCACGCGTCTCGTCTATGATAGAGTCTGTTCGTGGCATAGGAAAGGGAAAACGCTGTGTCTGCGTACTAATTTGCCTGTAGTCCTTGCAGAGTCGGAGGCTTCCATCTTCCTTAGGTGCAACAGTGATGGGCGACGCGAATGTAGACGTGGATGGACTTATTATCTGAGCATCCAACATCTTTTGAAGCTCGTTCTTCAACCACATTCTCTTCTCCCGTGACATTTTATGCGGCTTTTTTTCACCACTGTAGTATCGCCTAACTTAAATGGTACCTCAAACTTTGTAGTTGCCTTGGGATATCCCTGCAAGCATAGCAATTCCGGGTAGAGCCTCTTAACATTTCCACGTGACGATGGCTGCTGCAGTTTCCTCGAAGAAGAAGTTGAAGTAACGCTGAGATTGTGCCGCTTTTCATCCGTAGTTACTTCTCCAGTCCAGTAGATGTTAAAGCGAAGTGCACTGATGGCTGGACATGATAGGAGTAATCCATAGGGTATTCCGTGGAGTCTTACCGCCTGCGTAGCGACACTGTTGCTGAGACAGGATGTGGCTAAACATGTTCATTTATCATGTATATCTCGCCTACCGTCGTATCCATGTACTTCCACAGCCCGTCCCTGTTGTACTTTCTCAGCCAACAATACGTGCATTTAAAATTGTGATGCTTGCTCCACTGTTAACTAACGCCTTCCTTTCCTTTCCATCAACAAAAGCAGATATATACAAGAGGTTTGCATGCGACACATTAACAGCTTCTCTTGGTGTCTTCATGCGGAAGCCGAAGCCCCCTTTATTTAATTTTTTTGTCACAGCATCTGACTCTTCGTGTTGGCTTGAGCCTCCTTGGTCAGTCAGAAGGGACACAGGAGAAGCGGTAGACTTCCAGCTTGCAACGGACGTCTTTCATCAGCTCATGTGGCAGTTGGGCACCTTGCACCGGGCGTCATGGGCTACCGCTGGGGTCCCGAGTCTTGTAGGTAAAGGTTTCGTATTCCCTGCAGAAGTTCTTCATCCGTCTTGGACCCTCTCACTTGTATTTGCGTCTGAAGGTCCGGACTCAAACCATTAATGATAAGCGGAACTACAGACGTCTCGGGAAAGGCTGAGTCAGCCAGCTGGAGTGGCCTCCTTTACCGATAAAAATAGCTGAGTGCAGTCCCACACCTGTACTTAAATGCGATAGCTTTACCCCATAATTATACTTTGTTCTCTGCAAAAGAGCCGAGAAAATTCTCCTTCCACTCCGTCCATGGCTTGTTGCTGTGAGCGTTGACGCATGGAGAGAGTAAAAACTTTATCGCACATAAATAAAATAAGGCACGATGGTAGGAGCCCCTATTCCAGGGCCCCACTGGCACGAGCGGCTCGCTTAGCTTGGTTGAGACGAGCCAACTGGCTCTCCCGACCCTCGTCCGCAAGCTATGCCTCCCACTGCTGTTTCCTCATTAGTGGATATTGGTGTAATATGGGGCTGTCTATGTGCGGAGACCTCCTGGGGCACTCACATGTGATGTGTTTTAGTGTGGGTGTGTCTGTGAACCACGGGCACTCGTCAGTGAACCTCGTGGGGTGTATTCTGTGCAGGTGGTGCAGGTTGGGGTATGTTCATATTTAAAACAGCGCCAAAAACACGGACAAGGGAGGACGCAGGACGAGCACTGACTGCTAACAACAATGGTTGTTGGCAGTCACCGCTCGTCCTGTGCCCTCCCTTGTCCGTGTTCTTTTTTGGCGCTGTTTTAAATATGAATGATCCGTACCAACAAGCTCGCCCAAACTCTTTTGGCGTATGTATTCGTCTGAATACGACGCCAGTCCCTCTCCTGTTGGCTGTTCAAATCGGAGTGAGGATGTCCAAAACGTCTCCGCTCCTGTCTTTGCTGTAGGAGGATGTCACACGAGCAACGGCGTGGCTTAGCGACGATCTTCCACCGAATTCTCGTTGACGCACAATTCGTGCCCACTCTTGGCTAACCCGCCGTGCTTGCTCAGTGGCTATGGCGTTGGGATGCTGAATACGAGGTCGCGGCATCGAATCCCCGCCACGGCGGCCTCGTTTCGTGTGGGGCGAAATGCGATAACACCCGTGTACTTAGATTTAGGTGCGCGCTAAAGAACCCCAGGTAGTCCAAATTTTCGGAGTCCCCCACTACGGCGTGCCTCCGAAAGTTTTTTGGCACGTAAAACCCCATAATTTTTTAACTCTTGGCTATTCCTGATAGCAACAGTCGCATGTTTTTAACTTTATCTTCATCGCTGTGCCAGTAGTTGTCATTGCATTCATATTGATTACTGCACCATTCGCCTGCATAAAGTCTATTACAATTACCAAATCCCTTGAGTATTCTGACAGGACAATGAAACTGGCGACGTATGTAGAGCCGGGTATTCCGATTCTAGAAGTGCATGTGCCCACCTGGTTGCGAAGGTGTCTTCCAGTGGTTCGAATTTGCGGTCCTCTCCAAGGAGTCAGCACTTTCAGTCTTCTGGCCAGTATTTCAGTCACAGTGGAATGGTCTGCGCCTGTGTCTACTAATACAGTAATGTCGCCGCCGTCTAATAAAACACATAAAACGGAAGCAACGTCACTCTTTCCGCAACTGCCCTCGCGTCCGTCGTTATATTTTAAAATTAGTGCTGGAGGCTCTGTTCGTGCGTCGACAGCGGCATCACCTCCACAGGTCGCCGGTATTAGATTTCCGGACGTGGGCTTTGGGGGCGTCGCCTTGGGGAGGTTGAGGATGGACGCGGGCTCGGTGATCGATACTTCAGTGGCACTGTTGACCGAGGTTGATGTTGCTGTGAAGCCTACGGCCTTTGACGCATGGACAAATACTCCTGGATTTCAACAGGGCGTTCACCGTTTCTTGGGCAAGGAGCGTTTACGGAAAACCCCCGAAGCCTCGCTCTGCGGTATTCGCACATCCTGTAGAGATGACCAGCTTCACCGCAGTGGTAGCAGAGTGGGCTTCTATCAGGGGTGCGCCATATGTCATCCTTCCGGAGTCTCGTCTCCGGCGGAGACAGCGAAAACCGAGGTTCGGGTACATGCGCAGTTGCGCCGACGAAAGTACGTCCTGGGGATCCCCTGAGTACCTCGGCGTACGATACCGTCGGCCGTACCAGTGACGACGCTTGCGGCTGTGCTTGGGGGTGCTGTTCGCGGACTGCTTGTCTCACTTCTTCACGAACCACTTCTGCTAACGCAGAGAGCACTGTGCGGCTATTGTTGAGCTGTTGCCTCTGGAGCTCTCCTCGAACCACAGAACTTACGAGTTCTCGTAAGACCTCGACGCCGTTCCCGAACACTGCCGACATCGCATCCATAGAGGCGACGTTCATATCGTGGTTGTAGAGCCTCACTCGCTGTTGAAGTGTCCTTTCCATAGTTTTCGCCTCGGAGCGGAATTCGGCGACGGTGCGTGGAGGGCTGCGAACCAAACAGGCAAAAAGCTCCTGCTTCACTCCGTGAATCAGGTGCCGAAGCTTCTTGTCCTCGCTCATGCTCGAATCGGCCAGGCGGAATAAGCTGGACACATCTTCCAGATACATTGGCACGCTTTCGTTGTTTGGTTGGATTCTTGCTTGCAAAGCGGCTTCAGCTCTTTCCCGGTAGTCTGTGCTCGGATAAGCGGCCAACAGCTCCAGCCAGAAGTCATCCCACGATTGGAGGACAGCTTCATGGCTTTGAAACCACGTTCGCGCACAGTCTTGCATTGCGAAGTAAACGTTGTGTAGCTTCGGCTTTTCGTCCCATCTATTGTCGTCCGCAACGCGCTCGTAGCCTTCCAACCAGTCCTCCGCGTCTTCGAAGGTGTCGCCGTGAAAAGGCTCGGGCGTCCGCAAGTGATCAAAAACCATGCGGGTTTATGCTGTCCGGGATGTCATTTCAGTATTATCTGCGGCTCCTATCATAGTTTGCTCTGGCAAAAGAGGAAACTCAGGTGGCTCACCACGTAGGCGACGGCTAGGGCGCTGGTGGACAGGCGTGAGCTCGTTGGGTCTGAGATCACGTGGCTCCGGGCTGCTTTTTACAACTCGAATTGGGCTGGAAATCATTACCCAGCACCTGTACCAGAGTTGTAACGAACAGTTAAAGGAGTACAGACACAACTATTTATCGTGGGCTAGCTTGTGCCCTGGGGGTAAATAAAAAAACACTGCCGCGTTCTAAACGGGACATCAGGAATGCCTTCTTCTTCTTCTCTCTCGAGCGTTGCTTCATCTCTTCTTCTTCATGTAGCCGCCGTTAACCGCCACCTACGATACGAGTGCATGAGGCGAAAACACATGCCATTATTTCGTCTTTTCCTGCAATACGCCGTCGTCCTTCTTAGGGGGGGAGGGGGAGGGCGCACGGACCTGCGCGCGTTGTTTAAATATGTTTCTGCCTAGCATCATTATTAACATTAATGGCAGTAATGATCTCATTTATAAAAATCAGAAACAGCAGAGGTCGAAGCACCGACCGCTGGGGAACACTAGAATCAACACCATCTCGATTTGAGGAAGAGCCGTTTAGCGAAGCATACTGATAGCAGTTCGAAAGGTAAGCTCTAATCAATGCTAGCAGTTTCTGATTGGATATTACAAAACCTGAGGTATGTAGTAGTTTATTGGGAGAGACGTTGTCAAATGCCTTAATAATATCCACGCATATAACGTCTGTTTCTTTTCCAGTATTTATTGCGGCTTCGAAATCTTGCGTAATTCCAATTAATTGTGTGCTAGTTGAATCATCATCATCATCATCATCATCAGCATCATCATCATCAGCCTGGTTACGCCCACCGCAGGGCCAAGGCCTCTCCAATAATTCTCCAACAACCCCGGTCATGTACTAATTGCGGTCATGCCGTCCCTGAAAACTTCTTAATCTCATCCGCCCACCTAAGTTTCTGCCGCCCCCTGCCACGCTTCCCTTCCCTTGGAATCCAGTCCGTAACCATTAATGACCATCGGTTATCTTCTCTCCTCATTACATGTCCTGCCCATGCCAATTTCCTTTTCTTGATATCAACTAAGATGTCATTACCTCGCGTTTCTTCACTCACCCAATCTGCTCTTTTCTTATCCCTTAACGTTACACCCATCATTCTTCTTTCCATAGCTCGTTGCGTCGTCCTCAATTTAAGTAGAACCCATTTCCTAAGCCTCCAGGTTTCTGCCCGGTAGGTGAGTACTGGTAACACTCCGCTATTATACACTTTTCTCTTGAGGGATAATGGCAACCTGCTGTTCATGATCTGAGAATGCCTGCCAAACGCACCCCAGCTTATTCTTATTCTTCTGATTATTTCCGTCTCGTGATCCGGATCCGCCGTCACTACCTGCCCTAAGTAGATGTATTCCCTTACCACTTCCAGTGCCTCGCTACCTATGCTAAATTTCTGTTCTCTTCTGAGTCTGTTAAACAATACTTTAGTTTTCTGCAGACTAATTGTTAGACCCACCCTTCTGCTTTGCCTCTCCTGGTCAGTGAGCAGGCATTGCAATTGGTCCCCCGAGTGATTAAGCCTTATTCTTATTCTTCTGATTATTTCCGTCTCGTGATCCGGATCCGCCGTCACTACCTGCCCTAAGTAGATGTGTTCCCTTACCACTTCCAGTGCCTCGCTACCTATGCTAAATTTCTGTTCTCTTCTGAGACTGTTAAACAATACTTTAGTTTTCTGCAGACTAATTTTTAGACCCACCCTTCTGCTTTGCCTCTCCTGGTCAGTGAGCAGGCATTGCAATTGGTCCCCCGAGTTACTAAGCCAGGCAACATCATCAGCGAATCGCAAGTTACTAAGGTATTCTCCATTAACTTTTATCCCCAGTTCTTCCCATTCCATATCTCTGAATACCTCCTGTAAACACGCTGTGAATAGCATTGGACAGATCATATCTCCCTGCCTGACGCCTTTCTTTATTGGGATTTTGTTGCTTTCCTTATGGAGGACTACGGTGCCTGTGGAGCCGCTATAGATATCTTTCAGTATTTTTACATACGGCTCGTCTACACCCTGATTCCGTAATGCCTCAATGACTGCTGAGGTTTCAACAGAATGAAACGCTTTCTCGTAATCAATGAAAGGTATATATAGGGGTTGGTTATATCACGCACATTTCTCTATCATCTGATTGATAGTATGAATATGGTCTATTGTTGAGTAGCCTTTACGGAATCGTGCCTGGTCCTTTGCTTGACAGAAGTCTAAGGTGCTCCTGATTCTATTTGCGATTACCTTAGTAAATAGTTTGTAGGCAACTTACAGTAGGCTGATCGGTCTATAATTTTTCAAGTTTTTGGCGTTCCCTTTCTTATGGACTAGGATAATGTTAGCGTTCTTCCAAGATTCCGGTACGCTCGAGGTCACGAGGCATTGCGTATACAGGGTGGCCAGTTTCTCTAGAACAATCCGCCCACCATCCTTCAACAAATCTGCTGTTACCTGATCCTCCCCTGCTTGAAGGAAAAAACCAGTCAAAAACATAAAGGACAAGACAACCTCTCCTCTTGTACGTTGTGTTTTTGAATGGTTTTTTCCTTCAAGTATGTACCGACTGCCCAGGTTTCAACCCTTCTCCTCCCCTGCTGCCTTGCCCCTTTGCATAGCTCCCAAGGCTTTGTTTACTTCTTCCGGCGTTACCTGTGGGATTTCGAATTCCTATCACCTTTTCTCTCTTCCATTATCGTCGTGGGTGCAAGTTGAATAACCTCGTCTAACGCCGTGTAGAGCGTTTGTTAGCACTTCGTGTTGTTCAAGGAAATCAATTATATGTTTATAAATTATGTGCGTGAAAGTCCTCGTGAAAGTCCTAAATTCCTATCACCTTTTCTCTCTTCCATTATCGTCGTGGGTGCAAGTTGAATAACCTCGTCTAACGCCGTGTAGAGCGTTTGTTAGCACTTCGTGTTGTTCAAGGAAATCAATTATATGTTTATAAATTATGTGCGTGAAAGTCTTGCAATAAGTAGATGGTAATGAAATGGGTGGATAATTTGTTACGTGTGATTTGTTACCGGATTGGTGCAATGGTTTGATTCTGGCTCTCCTCCAGTCCTCAGATAATACACCTTCTTTCAGAGACCTAATAAACGATACAAACAAGTACTTGGCACACTATTCTGCATGCCTTTTCAAAAAAGCATCTGGGATCCGGGCCAGGACGTTTTTTAACATCTAGTTTTAACCAAAGGTTGAGATTGCCGTGCTCAGAAATTTTCACATCCGGCATGCGTGGTAAGGACATATTGAACATTGGAAGATCATTGTTATCTGTCGTAATAACAGATTTTAAATGGTAATTGAAAGCTGTACCAACCACAGAGTCATCACTCAGAAAGTGGCCATTAATTGAAAACGAAGCGTTAGGGCATGAAGTCAACTTAATAGACCTCCAGAATTTCTTTTTTTGCGGGGGGGGGGGGGGGCATCTTGATGAAAGAAGGAAGTGATACACGGCAGTGTATTGCCTTATCTTTCTCACTTTGTTGTTGCAATAGCGTTGCTACTTTAGAAATGGCTTCTTGTAGCCATTGACAACCCGCATGTTTAAATTGTTTCTTTTTTAGTCTTCTAAGCATGCGTTGTAGGTGCACTATTTGTCAAATAATACAAGCATTGCTACAAGCAGATCTTTTATTCATCATTCGCACAAAGCGTACTATACAGTCCTGATTAATGTTTTCGATAGCTAGCAATAGATCATTTATACTGCAAGTGCTCTCTATAAAATCATTATAGTAATGATCCACCAAATAAATGATTGATTCATCGTCGGCACAATTAAGATTTCGGAACTGGCGATTTTTCATGCGCTGATCTTAAGAAATATCCCTTAAGGCTAACATCACAGCTCCGTGATCAGATATACCAGGTGTGACGTAACACAATACTTGGTTTTTCACAGCACCACTCACGAGGAACAGATCTAAGATTGAAATGGCGTTCGGAATTCTGGTAGGCTCCTATGCAACCTGTAACAAATCGAAATAAAAACAATGCCTATCATTTTTAGGTGATTCTTATCTGAGTACTGTGCGGAGAAAGTATTCCAATTTATATTCGGCAAATTAAAATCACCGGCTAAAATTTCTCTATCGTCGGGCTTTATATAAGAGATCACGTATTCCTCAACATTTTCGAGAATCGAGACGAATGAGCTTGGGGGCCTATAAATTGCTCCGAGGATGTATCGCATTTTGTTAAAGTATGTAATAGAAAAAAATGCTTTCAACGTCTGATAAGTCGGGCATTCTGATGAGCTGTAAAGACGCCATAAATATGATAGCAACCCCACTACGTCGTCTGTCTCAATCCTTACGGAAGCAGATGTAATTTTTGGAACAAGTTTGCTGTCTAATATATCCTTGTAGAGCCAAGTCTCTGTGAGAACAGCGATTTCTGATAAATAAGTAAGAAAGAAGCATCAAGCAGCACTGCTTTATTTACTACGCTAAGGCAACTATAGCTTAAAATAGATAGTTTCTGGATATTTGTTTTTGTTTTGGGGGTCATTTGTTACCTTTAGAAATTATATATCGGCTGCCCTTAACCTTTTCAAAGCCATACAAAACGCCATCCACACTGAGCTTATCAAATACAAGCTTGACTTTAGAACCATTTGTTTCCTCTTGTGTTGCAGTTTTCCACAGTTTTTTCTAGTTTCTCAAACACTGGCAGAACAATCCTGTGAAAGTGAAACTGAAGACCCCTTAAGCTTGAAACACGCTTTCAGTATAGAAAATGTTCACGATGGTTTAAGAGCTTTATTATCACAGGACGATTTTTCGTGTCTTGTTCACGTAGTCTATGGCATTGTTCTGGGCCGTTAATATTTACTACTAGCTTTTTTTAGGAACAAGTCATCTCTGATGGCACTGGCGAGGCTTTCAGTAGTTTCATAAGTGCCCTCTTCAATGCCGTATACTATTACATTATTTCTCCTGCTACAGTTTTCAAGTTGGTCATTTTTTTGCAAAGTAATAAGCGTGGTTTCTTCAAGCTGAGCCACTGTTAATTTTATTTCATTGACTTTCTATTTTAGTGACAATAAGGGGGCTAGCTGATGTTCTAAGCTTCCAATACGCTCATTCAAATACATATGCCTTTCGATTTTGATTCGCTTTGTTAAAGTATTATTGAATGATGTGGTCACGTTTGCCTGTCGTAAAAGTAAATGATTTAGCACTTCCTGTTCCATCGGTCCCGGATTTGATTCAATGTCACCACATGTCAAGAACACGCCGTGGCTGCTCAGTGGCTATGGTGTTGGGCGGTTGAGCACGAAAGCGCGTGATCGAACCCCGGCCACACCGGCCGCATTCTGATGGGGGCGAAATGCGAAAACACCCATGTACTTAGATTTAGGCGGACGTTAAAGAACCCCAGGTGGTCCAAATTTCCGGAGTCTTCCACTACGGCGTGCCTCATAATCAGAAAGTGGTTTTGGCACGTAAAACCCCATAATTTAATTTTAGCACGTCAAGAGGCTAACATAGAAGGCACAAAGTTTCGTACAATCAATGCGCATGGCAGCAGCAGTACGGAGCGGTTATCGCTTCTATAAGAATCAGTAGGCATATATCTACTGACCCGTACAATAAAGCAGAAAGCGCTTAGTATCGTGTTACATGCGCCACATGTGCTGCTGCCGTGCACACTGATCGTCGCCTGCTGCACTGATCTTATAGTGTCAGGCATGCCCGCGTGATGAGCTGTTCCCGAGGAAGGAGCATGCGCCGATGCTAGTATGGGCGGTGAGATGACTTCACGGAAAGTGGATGAAGTCATGCTGGATGATGATTTGGTGCAGCTTCCGCAAACTTGTTCAAAGGTCCATTTTGCTGTTGCAAAGCCGTACGTCACTGGCTGCGGATACAACCACGTAGCCACCACCTGTTTTAACTGTTGCGCCAGATGCGCTGGTGTCATGCATAATCGGTGCGCCCCCTCTTCAGGGAGCGATCAGGTAGTGGGGGAAATGCATTTGCCACATGAAATTGCAAAATTCGGCAGCGACGGTAGCCACCCACCACCGAGTCCATCCTGGAGACGCTACAAGGTTAGAAGAATATCTGCAGATGCCAGTCATGCATCGCCGCTGTAAGCTAATGTAAAATACCCAAGGTTGGATAACTGCGCCAGGTTAACCCTTGGCGCCCAGAAATTCTGAAGTGAGAAGAAGGGAGAAGGAAATAGGAAAGATGAAAAGGCAAGAGAGAAAGAAAAAGATAGAAGAGAAGGACAAGAAAATGCGACTGCCACTTTCCCTCAGGCAGGTCAATCTGGAGGTGCCACCTATATGAATCACAGGCCGAAGGGGTGTGTTGCCTCCACCGGGGGGCCTCAAACGTCCGAACACCCAGCATCGGCTCAAAGCCCAGGATCCCATTTGCTCCAGACATGGCTAAACCGCGCACGGCTACACATGGGAGGGTGGAAACCTCATGTGCTCGGGTTCGTGGTGTCGCAACACACCAAAAACCTGCTTACGCAGATGGCCCTGCGGAGAGGATGCTACTGAAAATGACGCGTGTTGGATAACTGAAGAATGAGTGTTGTACACTTGTAAAGAAGTGAACCTGTTGAAAGACAGTCGATAAAATGATTCCGTGTGAGCAGCTTGAACACGTTTTGGCAAGCAGGACGACAAAAATATCAACGGCCGCATAGCAGAATAAAAGTCATCTTCAAGTGCAGAGGCCACGGTTCACAAGAAATCGACTGATGTGTGCACTGCCCTTGACAGATCTTTCCTCCTTTTTGCAAATGAAGCATTCTTGACTGGTTGCTTGTGAGTAGTAAAAACATAAACTTACGAACGACATCAAGATAATCCGTTGCTCGCCTGCAGAACGGTGCTCGCATCAGTCTGTGCGACTGCTAACCGTATGGTTGTATCTATGCAGGCCTTTTGACGCGTTTCGATCGATCGGCGCAGGACCATCTTACCCAACGCAGCACCAACGATAAATTCCGGAACGTGACCGCAGAGAAATCTGTGCAAGCAATCAACCAGAAAATTCGCGCCTGCGCGGAAGGCTGACGACGCCCCTCCAGCAACCCGATAAAAGAAGCCAGCGACAACCACGTGCGGTGGTCAGAACGGTACTGGCAGCCGTCTGTGTGACTGCTAACCGTATCGTTTTATATGTGCAGGTGGGCCCATACACATTCGTGTGAAAGTTTATTTCCTTGCATTTTACGGTTACTGCATTGCTCTGGTGCCTCTTGGTGTGTATGACGCGTTTGTGGAAAACTTGTTAACATTGGGGAAGACGAGGCTACGCAACTTGACAATTTCGCAAAGACACTCGCAGACGAGGCTCTCAAAGGCATTAAAGAAGCTACTGAGGTTCTGGTGGAAATGAGTTCTAAATTTAGGGAGGCTATGACTAAAATTAAGCTCACAGTAATTAAGTTGTACTCATCTAGCGATCCTGTACAGACTAAAATAGCAGCAGTGGAGGAATCAATGGGTTTCATGAACACTGCCTTTGAGGGCTTCAGAAGTTAAAACGATGAGGCTTGAACTCACAGAAGTAAAGAAGAACAACGTGGAAATTCAGCAAGAAAACAAGAAGCTGGCGAACGAAGTGAAGGAGCTAAAACACAATTGGTTGAACTGAAGCAATGCAGCAGAAGGAATAACATCGAATTGAAAGGTATCCATGAAACTGACAACGATAACCTCGGTAGCATGATGACACAGATAACTCTTACCTACAAATTGAGCTTTCTCGCGAGGAAATTTACGCGCTACGGCGTGTTCCAACCAAGTCGAAGGGACCTTCCAATGTAATTCTGAAGTTTAAGTCAACGCCCCCACGGGACAGAATCTTGCATGTTGCGAAAGAGTACTGGCTAAATACTTCCGTGCTTGGCTTCCCAGAGAACGATCCCGCTTTTGTCAACGAACATTTCTGCCCGAAAAAAAAGGTTTTGCTCGGCAAAGCTATCGGAGTAAAGCGTGATAGAGGCTGGAAGCTCGCATGGGTATCTGAAGGCAAAATCTTGATGAGAAAAACGGAAAGCTCGAGAGTAATTTATTTATTTATTTATTTATACATACTGCAGCCTCGGTGAGGCTATTGCAGGAGTGGGCAGTGAAGGAAAAAAAAGGAAAGCAAGAAAACGATATACAGGCAAAAAAAATATGAATATCAAGTATATGTAATTGTTTTCAAAAATTCTTGCGTAGGTAAAGAGCGGATGCTTCCAGGCAGTGAATTCCAGAGTTCATTGGCCAATGGAAAGAAGCTGTGCTTGAACATCTCCGTTCGGCAAAAGAAAAGGATAAGGTTGAGATTATGAGAACTCCTTGTGCTAGAAGGTGGACTAAAGTTCAAATAATTATTTAGTGTAACAAGGCGCTCAGAATGTATCAGCGTGTGTAAAAATTTCATGCATTCAAAGCGGAGGCGAGATGAAAGAACTGTAAGACATGTAGCTGTATAATGGGAAGAAGGGGGAAAATCTCGGCTATAGTTGCAAAAAATGAAGCGCACTGATTTCTTTTGGACTGATTCTAGCTTTTTAATATCGGATTTCTTATGAGGATTCCATATGATGAAGCCATATGAAGAATGGGGCGGATAAGTGTTTTATACGTCATCAGTTTGGTATCCGTTGGAGCCTTACGCAATGTACGATGGAGGTAACCGAGACGTCTAAAAGCTTTGTTACATATGCTGTCATTGTGATTCTGCCATGACATGTCATGGGAGAAATGAAGACCAAGGTATTTAAATTCGGTTACTCTTTTTAACTCTTGACCATGGAAAGTGTACGTGAAAAGTGATGGATATGGGCGTCTGGAGAAGGACATGGAAACAGTTTTAGAGAAATTAATGTTCATTTGCCATTCCTTGCACCACCTACAAAATTTTGCAAAGGAGTCATTAAGTAAACCATGATCCATTGGTGTGTTAATGCTATCATAGAGGAGGCAATCATCGGCGTAAAGACGAATATTAACGGACACGCAATGCGGCAAGTCATTAATATATAATAAGAAAAGAAGCGGGCCCAAAACGAATCCTTGTGGGACGCCGGATGAAACGCTGACAGGAGAGGAAATAGAGCCGTTAAAGTGCACAGACTGAGAACGCTGGGTTAGGAAGCTATGTATCCAACCAACAAGAGAAGGGTTATTTAGAATGGAGTTAAGCTTGTAGAGGAGTTTTGGATGCGGGACGGTGTCGAAAGCTTTGGATAAGTCAACAAAAATGCCGTCAATCTGTCCGGCTAAATCTAATGACTGACAAATATCGTGCGTGAATTCAATTAGTTGGGTAGTGGTGCTATATCCGCGACGGAAACCATGTTGGTAATTGGATAGGATATTGTGGCTTTCAAGAAATTCTGTGACGTATTTAAAAGATATATGTTCGAGTAACTTGCATGAGCGGGCAGGTAATGAAATGGGTCTGTAGTTCTGCAGAAGTTGAGCGTTACCGGATTTGTACATCGGAATGACCGTAGCAAGTTTCCAGGATTGGGGAACAGTGGAGGTGGATAATGATTTACGGAAGATAACGGAGAGGTATCTGCTTGTCCAAAGGGAGTAGCGAACGAGGAAGGAATTGGGTATGTCATCTGGGCCGCAGCTCTTTTTAGTATCTAAATGGAGGATCATGTTCACGATCATGATCATAGGAGCGTATGAGTCACAGCTAAAAGATGGAAGTGAAGAGTTATCCTGTGTGAACACGGAATGAAAATAGGTGTTAAAAGCGGAAGCAATCGCGAGTGAATCTGAAACTGCAACGTCCTTAACAACTAAACTGTTAGTTGTGCTGTTACTTGGCATTATCGATTTCCAGAACATACAAGGGTTTGTTTTCATTAATTTTGGCAAAGTAACAAGATGCTAGAAATCCTTGGCAGATGTTAGTTTCTGGCGAAGTTCCTTCTTGGCATCATTGAACTCTGCAATTTTGTCAGGATTACCATTTCTTTTAGACTTACGCAATCGCGAAGCACGACGCGATGAATGCAGTACATCTTGTCATCCACGGTGAATTAATATTTTTCTTTTTTGTTTTAAGGGGAACAAACTGGTTAATACATGTTTCAACAGTATTCTCGACAAACCCTACGGCAACATCGACATCATTGTTCAAAGATAATTCATGAAACTTCTCAAACGATTCGCTAATTGTGTCGGTAATTGCAGCATCATTGGCGCGGCGAAAATCACGAAAAGTGCAGTACTCAATCCGCGGTTTGGGGACAATACAGCAAACCGAGAATAGTACGGCTTTGTGGTCAGAAATCTCGTCAATAACGCAGCACTGGAAGCCACTTTCGAAAAGACTTGAGCCAAGAAAAACTAAATCTAGGACAGCCGTTTCCCTGGTGGTCTCGTGGACAATCTGTTTAAGACCAAGTGATGGGGAAAGGCGCAATAATTTTCTTGAGAGTGACACGTCACAGCCGGTAATGGTGAGAGAGGGCCAGTGAATGCCTGGTGCATTAAAATCTCCCATAAGTATTATATTTGATGATTTCAAATCATGCAACATGTTGCTAAAAAAACCGACCTGATCACCACAAGATCCTGGAGGCCGGTAAAACACTCCAATTAGCGCTGATGACCTTTCCAAATGAATCTTGCATAAAAGCAATTCAATTTCACATGGGGTTTCAAAAACTGAAAACTTCAGGTGGGACTGTATATAGAGGGTGACACCGCTGCCTCTACCATTTGGTCTGTCAACTCTTACCAACGTGTATCCACTTAACGCAACTTCGGAGTCGTATATGCTGTCATGTAGCCATGTTTCCGTAATGCCTATAACATGGGGCGAATGAGCAGTTACTAGAGAGATGAAGTGGGAAAATTTATTGCGAAGGCTTCTTGCGTTAATATTTAATACTCGGAGGTCATTGGTTTTGCGACGAAGGAGTCAAGGCGGAGAGGCAGGTGAGACGCTATTTAGTGCTGTGCTATGATGTACTTTCACTAACGTATAGAAGCGCTGTTCAAGTTATAGCGAACTTTATCGATAAATATATGGTCAAATCGTATGCGGACCGTGCACCCGTTGTTTCTGAAGCTCTCAGACGCTTCCCGAAGTTTTTGCGGATATTCCGGACAGGTAGTGAAAAATCTTCCGAAATACGGTAAACGGTTTCCTTTAGCTTGTGATCACTTTTTAACACCGAAACTTTCTCAGGATAGTCCAGAAGTTTCATAATCGCGGGTCGCGGACGTTCACGTGAAGGCCTTCCAAGACGATGGCATCTTTCTATTTGAGGACAGCTCATTTGAAGTTTATCCTCAAACCATTTTGCAATCTCTGAGGACAGGCGTTCATTATCTTATTCGGAGGTTTCTGGCAGACCGTGTAAGATTAAATTGTTTATTCGAGCACGGTTTTATAGTTCATCATTTTTAGTTGAAAGGTTGTGAATGGTCGTTTGTTAGACGTGCGAGTTCACTATTAAGGCTGCCGCTTGGGACGGCAGGCTTATGTGACGAGGACTCCAGAGCGGCCAAACGCGATTCGATAGTCTCAAAACGTGTATTAACAGATTGTTGAAGGTTTTTAATTTCGGCGATAGTATCAGCTAATCTTTTCTGTCCGTTCAAGAGCTCAGCGAGCATTTCAGAGACCGATGGTTGATCTTCAAAGCCTTGCGAAAGGCTCAGATTTTTTTGGGAGCGAGGACCAGGACCGAGGACCACTCTATAACAATCTACTAATACAAACAGCGAGCTGGGAGTACAAAGAAATATAAGCAAAGTATCTGCGAGAATGGTGTGGGCGAGGGAGCAGCAGTACGAATCGATCATCAGAGCGAATGCAGCGGGCATTCTGAAAGTAACATACCTGCGTAAGAAATAGGCAGCGGCAAAGCATGATGCTCGTACTGCTGTCACCTTGCGCACTGAAGAAGGAAGGATCCATAACTTGTGAAGATGACCTGGAACAAAGTGTTTGAGTACCAATGCTCTTGTGTTTTAGTACTTGTTTACTCCTACAATGGCTTTGGCCATAGATGAAGATGACCTATTAAGCAGTGACAAAAATACGTCAATATTTTAATCTAATATTCGCAACGTGAGGAAGAACCTGAACCTTCTAGTGGCTTCTTTGGCAAGATATTCGCATCCTTTGATATTGTAGCACTTGCAGAAGCCTGGCTGCAAAAAGATGAGAAAGTTATGCTTCCTGGCTATGTTATGCTATCTCATCTGAGTGAATCAAAATACCGTGGTGGTGGTGTTGCCTTTTTAAAAAAATTACCGACGATTACGTTACTTCCTAATGCGAAATTTGAGCCCAGCAAATAAGCTGTTTCACCTTTTGGATAGATTGAGGCAAAGAAATCGAGCAACACATGTATGCGCTATCACATAATTTTTTTTTTATTTTTCACACGTATTCCTTTAACAAAGACTCCACTAACAGTTCTTGACAGTCATGAAGGAAGCTTTGTGGTCGGAGAAATAGACTGATATATGTTCGACTTGGTACACCAATGCTTGATTCTCAAAGACGAGATCTATACAAGTGCCTCGCGAGGTTGTCACAGCCGTGGGGGAAGCAGAGGCTAAGCGCCGCCGCCGAGAAGACCCTGCCGTTCGCGCCGCCGAAGCGGAGGCTCATCGCCGCCGTCGAGAGCAACCAGCAGTAAGCGAGACTGAAGCAGAAGCTCATCGCCGCCGCCGAGAAGACCCTGCAGTTCGCGCCGCCGAAGCGGAGGCTCATCGCCGCCGTCGAGAGCAACCAGCAGTAAGCGGAAGCGGAGGGGGGCGGCGTGTACACCCAGCGGCAAACGACGGGGGCAGAAGCGCGCGCAGCAAGCGGACAACACGATAAAGGGAGGAGGGAAGAGATAGCAGCGACTGACTGATGCCGCTGACGGCGATAGTGAGTCAACCCCAGCTATCCGCCACACAAGAACAGGGGGGGGGGACCCTTTCCTCCTCTTTCTGCATGGCGGCGACGGTGTTCTATGCAGTCACGTTATCTTGACTCTCTAGCGGCGTCAGCGGCATCCAGCGGTATCAGTCGGTCGCTGCTAGCGCTGGGGGGATGAAAGGGGGGCGGAGCTGGTTACGAGGCCGACGACGACGCCGACGCCGACGACGACGCCGACGACGACGCGAAACCCAGGAACGGACGCCAAAGAGCTGCGCTCTAAAAGAATGGTCTACCTTTTCCCGCTTTTGGTACCAGTCGCGCTCATTCATACAGACGTAGAAACATTGCTCATAAAACTGCCCGATTCATTCACTGTTGGTGTTATTTACCGTCCACCGAATTCACGCCTTTCGTCCTTTCTTGATAAACTCGAAGCAGTTCTTGAAACACTTACTACACATTCATAACGTATAATTATTGTTGGTGATTTCAACACTGATACAAGTACTCAATGCCACAAAGACTACGTGAACCTGTTAACGTCGTGCAATTTCCGAAAGTTAAATACACCCACGCGTGTAACTACCTCCTCTTCATCTATTATTGACCATGCATTAACAAATATACCGACTGGGATATGCTCTGGTGTTTACAGCGAACCCATCTCCGATCACTTCCCACTTTTTGTTGCTGCTGACACTGATATTAAACCAGAGCGTGAGGGCAAGAAGTATGTATCTGAAATAGATTATGCCCTACTGCATGAAAATCTTTTGGCCGTCGACTACAGTGTAATATACCATGATGACGTCGATACAGAGTTTAGTAACCTAATGGAAACGCTTCGCAAATGGTTACTAACTGTAGCAGAAATATTAGTGTTCGCTCTTACGAGGCACCACTATGCCCATGGATGACTGAGCCAATCCTTGCGGTTCTAAAAGAGAAGGATTCATGGTACCGCAAGTGGAAGCAGCGCAATGATAATGTTTACTACCTAAACCAATTTGGAAAACCTGCGCAATAGATCTGTGTCGATGTGAGGGCACGAAAAAAGCATATTACTCGCGTCTCGTTGAACTGGCTTCCGGCAATTCACATAAAGTCTGGAAAATAATAAATGAAGTTACTGGCAAAGTCAGTTTGCGCCGTCTTCTCCAGGAAAGAATAGATCGCAATACTACAGAAAAATTTAATTCCTTTTTCACCAATATCGGGCCGTCATTGGCTGCTCAACTCCCTGAATCACACCAACATGCTGCATCCAATCCAGTTCTCAATACTTTTGGAATGCTTGAAATCAAACCCGATGAAATTGCATCCATTATTCTCAGCTTACCAGGCAATAAATCCGCCGGACTGGACGGAATTTACCCACACATACTTAAAGAAAACACTGATAGCTTGGCACCCATCTTATGCAAACTTTTTAATCATTCGTAAAAAAGTGCGAAGTACCCCTCTGCACTAAAGATTTCCAAAGTTGTCCCGGTATACAAAGACGGAGACTGATCCAACTCGTCAGGCTACAGACCCATGTCTGTCCTAAGTGTTATTAAAAATGTTTACGAAAAGATTCTATCCAATAATATTTGCAAATTCTTAGAAAAATATAACTTACTCTGTCAACAGCACCATGGATTTCGAAAACATCATTCAAGGCCATCTGGAGTCCTAAGTTTAACTCAATTAATTAATACAGCATTACATGAAAACGAACTGGCCGCCGTTGTATTTGTTGATTTAAAGAAAGTTTTGGATACCGTGGAGTACGCTATTACGCTCAACAAATTATACCACTTTGGATTCCGCGGGGGAGTATACAGCTTACTTTTCAGTTATATCGAAAACCGTCAACAAGCTCTAGTTATCAATAATGTTATATCATCACTTGAATATTTACAGACTGGGGTTCCTCAAGGGTTCGTTTTAGGGCCCATGTTATTTTCGTTATACTTGAATGATTTGCCAACGGTCCTAAGTTGTTCTCATATTCTAATTTATGCAGATGACGCTGTGATGATAGTCACAGATGACAACCATGAGGATCTAGAAGCAAAAACAAACGCTGAAAAAAATTCAAGCTGATTTTTCACCAACTAGCTAACGATTAATTCAAGCAAAACCAAATATACAGTATTTAGCTCACGAGCAAAAGTCATTGACCGCTTCCAAATTAGTGTTTTCATTAACGACCACTCACTCGAATGAACACACTCATTTAAGTATCTTGGTGTCATTCTAGATGAATATTTTCACTGGAAAAATAAGATTAGCGACATCTGTTCGAAGTTGGCTTCTGGCTGTTATGCCTTATTACAGGCCCGCGATTGTTTTAACACGCATACACTGCGTACTCTTTATTTTGCCCTTACAACAGTCTTTTAAGATAGTGTATAGAATCATAGGGTTTGATATACAACACTTACCTTGATCCTATCCGGCGATTACAAAAACGGGCTATCCGAATTATAACACAAAGCCAGTATGCTGAACCAAGTAAACCAATTTTCCAGTTATTAAATATCCTCGCTTTTGACCTTTTGCGGTCTTTAAAGATAGCGATGTGTGTAAACAACATAGTAAAATATAATCAACCTTTCAATGCCTCGCAGTTTCGCTCTCCTTCTCCACCCACAATAAACCTCACACATATTAACTTTAATCTGCCACCGAATAATAACATCTACAGTGAAAGATTGGTGCAGTTTTCAGTAGCCAAGGGTTGGAATGCTTTACCCCCAGAAATAATACAGTCATACGAAACAAATAAAACATTAAGAACATACTTTATGAGCCTTATTTGATCTATGTGACAGTCGTTTTCGGTTTGTGTTTGTTGTACCGTGTTCTTCATGACAGATCTTTATTCATTCTGCTGTAAAATGCGCAATATTTTATTTTCTCCTCATTGTATGCTGTACTTTGGTTTTCGCCGTGATTTTCGGCTCTTCATTTTACACAAGTGCTATGTCAGTGTCATCGGCTATTTTTTTTTCTGAACCCCACCCTAACCTCTGGCTATGGGTTCAGTCAGTGCTTTGATAATTTGTATGGCAAGAGTAGCAATAATGGAAATGAAATGAAATGAAATGAAATGAAAATGAAATTCCTAGTGACGAGCAAGAACTTGGCTCGTGCGCACACCGCAGAAAAAAAAGCATCTTCCTCCACGCTACATGTAATTTGAGTACTATGATGCGGTGCCGCGTTTTATTTAAGACTATAGTTTGCTCTAAAAGCTTTGCGTTACTGGCTTACACACGCGACCTGTGAATTAACCTATTACATTCAAATATACGTATGCGACCATCAAAGTCTAAACAATTATTTCGCACGCTACAAGCTGCTACTCTCATCACAGATCGTAAGTTTATTATAGATCGTCGAACAAGGTAAGAAATAGTAAACCATGTTTATTTCTGTTGTCAAAAAAGGTTGTTGGTCTCTATTGCAAAAGTGTTCAGCTCGGCACAAATTACCATTTCATCTCTTTTATAATATAACTATACAGGCGAAGACAGTAAGCCATCCGAATAGACTGGTTGTGGAAATATCAACATTTATTCGATTTTTTAACATTGCTTCAGGCCAAGTGGTGTTATTACGCATTTCGTGGTATAAGAATGCTTCCCTGCCCAAATTACGTTCGCATACAGCATCTACATACAAATTCGTAAAGGAAATTTTGACTCTAGCTCTTCCTTTAGAAAAAATTGCCGCCCAAGCACTCCATGCAGATGGTCAACCAGCGAAACTGAAATGTGCGGCCCCGGTATTTATCCCTAGGTTAACCCCGATGGTTCATTGAACGGCGGCTTGGTAGGCTGCCGGATCCTCGGTAGGCAGTTGTTGCTTGCGCTCGGCTACACGAGCCTGTTTTTGTGCCCAGGCTGCAGCATCGGCACGGAGTAGACGAGTTCGTTCGCGGTTCTGCTCACGGCACTGCTGCTCGAAAGTTGACTGCTCTTTAGTACGTATGATGCGTGGCCTATACCATTTCGGAGCCGGAGAGAAACTGCTGCGCGCGCTTGGCCAAGGTAAATATACCTGGTAGCGAAGCTTCCATAGGAGCCCATACGTTCAAAACATGGCGGTCCATCGGCGGTGCATGGGGCTTAGCGCCATCTGTATGTGGGGGGAACACTTCCGGCGGAAGAAAAAATAATGTGACTCCATGTCCGTTAAAAGCAGAAGTGACGTCATTTTGTTTTTCAAGGCGCGAAATTTATTTTGTTGTTCTTCTTTTGGAGCTATATATTCAAATGCCCCGCCATTCGACTTGATGGGCGTTTCGAGCTTGCAGCGTGGAAAGCGATGCAGGAAAAGGCCAGCCGTACGGTTGTCGAAATAGCATCCCTGCACAGAACACACTTTCTTTGGAGGCCGACGAAATCTTTAGGTGTAGAGTGCTGATCCTATTGTTGGATGCCAAGCCCCTCGGTCAGCGCAGTCGCACGAAAACAACTACACAATTACCTGGCGGTTGTAACTCACTACTTTTGACTGAGAAGATTAAGAAGCAATCAAGCTACTCGCGTCACCAAATTCAGACAAACTTCGACAAGCAAGAAAGCACAAACTGTGAGGGGGGCGTATTTCAACAGGTGATACGAGTGCGCCTTTCTGCCCATTTCAAGACGTGCATTGCATTGCGAGTGATAGTGGCGTCAACGCCCCCTGTAGCGATGGGCGCTGAAAAGAAATGCATTTATTAATAATAATAAATATAAACTTGTATTTTCTTAACTCGTCACGAATATGTAAAATTGACTAGGAATTTTATTTTCGTTGAATGAATCTAACTGTGTCTCATTTGAATTAAAAAACGCGTTTTTCTTTCCCAATGTTTGTTCCCTCCAAACATAGTCGCGCTTCAATCGCTGCTCCCATAACCCCCCATGCTGATGTCGGTGACAATCTGTACTGAACCGCTTTTCGCCCGAAGCTTCGCGACCTATTTGAATCGACCTTGGCTTGGCTGCGACCGAGAGCAATGACATCACTATTGGCACAGCTAATCCAACGCCACTTTAGCACAAGACCTTTTCACCCCGATTCATGACGTCATGTTACCTGTCCCGACTGTCATAGAATCTAATGGGGATGCTCCTGAGTAGGCAACAGTGATTTTGACGTCCCCGGTTTCATCACGCCAGCCTTCTACATAGAAATTTCGGGCCAGGTATCGTCACGTCATGGATCGGAGTAAACAGGCCTTGTGCTATCTAGGTGCTGTTGGTTAATCACGCGCCTTTCTTTCCTTTCTTTTTCGCGCAAGCACTTGGAGCTGCGCCTGAGGAGTTTTCGGCCTGCAGGCGACAGACAGAAGGACGGGCGGACAAATCGGCTAGCCATGCACAGCTTCGCTGTAAAGCTGATGAAGGGCTATTAAATTCGTGCAGAATTTTCGCACTCAATTTCAACGTATTTACCGAACAAAACAGCCTTAAGAGCTCTACATTTTCACACCACAAACCGGGAAACTGGTGACGGGCAAGGCCAGCAAGTTACCTTCACAAGTGGTAGAGCTCCGCTGCATTCAGAAATCTGTAACTATGTAAGGTGTCTCTGTGAAGATTGTTTCCAGATTAGATACTGTCATGAATACGCCGCATTTCCATTGTAATACGACCGCAGCAGCACACAACGCGCTGCTTGTCGCAGGCCTGTGACCGCAGGGCTACGTTTGATGACACGAGGCGGAGATGTGCCGAACTGCGCCTCACAGTCTTCAGTTGGCACACCTACCCATCAAGCCATCGTAACATCGTGATTGTGTTGTCGTGAGACAGTCGCCATTACGCATCCGTTGTCATGACGCCATCATTATGCCATCATCGTCATAGTGCCTTTCTTGTTCCATTGATGTCCCCTCTTCTTCGTCATTCGATCGTCATCAACGCGTCGTCGTTATAAAGTCATCCTTACACCGCCATCCCTTTGGGCTACCTTGTCAAGCGAGTGCCGTAGCTAAGTGTGACAATATCGGAGTATGTTAAATAGCGCAAAAGTAACGTATCTCTCTGAATGACTCATGGAGATGTTGCATAAACGTGACTTCAGTAATACGTCGTGTCGCTACATTTCGTTATAAACGCGTTATCTTCGACAGCCATCGTGAGATCGCTTCTGTCGTAATATTTTTTACATCGACATCAAATATTTTTCAACAGCTGTGTTCTACATTTACTGGCACTTCTCTCGCTTTACAGTTTCCTGCGTTCGTCAGACAAGAAGAAAGATGATCGACACCTGCACGAAGGAGTGTGGCAAAGGCTGCAGGTAAGTTTTTCTTTGTCGAAACACGTTTAGACTCATATTGTGTCCAATGAATGGAAACCATTCACACAAATGTTCAGGTTGGACCCGATGGCGGAGGAGATGCCGTCGCCCTATTCGACCGCATGCTAGATATATATGTACATATTTCGCGCGGTGCTTTTCTAAGGCGACCGTTTTTGTGGCTAACGTCGGCATTGGTGAAAGCCTTAGGTGAACCATCGAGGTGAAATCCTTAGAGGGCTCATGCGTGGAAAACTTAACCGTCCAGAAAATTTAATGGCGCCGAAATTGGGGTCGAACCCCCGACCGTTGGTGGAACTCGAAACTTCGACCTTTGGTGCAAGCAAACCCATGACCTTTGGTGTTATTTATGACCAAGGTAATTAAGGTGCAGTTAAGATAGTTAATTAAGGCACTCGTACCCATTAGTGGGAGTCGCGGCCCCGACCTTTGGTGTTAATTAGGACTATGTTAATTAACGCATGTTAATGAAGCTTATGTTAATGAGCAGTTAATGCAGAGTTATTAAAGGAACTCAAACCGAACACCTTTGATGCTAATTAAGGCACAGTTACTTAGGATAGGCTTAACCAAGGCGCTCGAACTCTTCGGTGGCTGTCGAACCTTCGGCCTTTCGTGGGAACATAAACCACGACCTGTCGTAATAATTCGGGTGAAGTTAATTAAGGCGCAGTTAATTAGGATAGAGTTATTCAGGTACTCGAATCCACGGCCTTTAGTGGGAGTCGAACCCTCCACTTTAGGAAGTAACAACGCATTCGAAAGATAATGTCAAGCAATTTAATGAATGTCTCGTGAGCTTGCTCTTTAGCGGATGCTAAAGTGACTGTCAACTTTTTTTCATAATATTAATCTTTAGTTCTGCATTCCCGAAAAATTATATTTTTTAAGGGTGGGGTTAGGACAATAGAAAAAGAAGCATACGATGCATCGCAGCATTGAAACGCAAAAGGAGCTCACAAGAAATGCGCAGCATCAGATGAACAAATAGGAATGAAAACTATTCACTGGTTCAAACGCAATGAAGACATATTCACGGAGGCCTGTAATTCTACGTCGATTGTCATTTGATCCCAGTAAGGTATTGCCCTGGCAGTGAGGCAGCGCTCATAACAGCTTTTGTCAATGAAAAAGGCGTGCTTATCAGTGCGGGCCTTGGCCTAGTATCCTATTAAAAAATTGATGAAAGAGTGAAATGAGCGGCGACTACTTTTCGATAATCAAACACACATAACTGCAATATTACTGCACCGTTTCGAAAAATTTTTGTGGCTAGGTGTTCGTTGCCTTATCGTGTACAACTGCAACACCGCAACAAATTTCAACCTCGGTGGTTTAGGGGCCCTTTAAAGAAGACACAGCTCTTTAGTGACTGTAGATTGTGTTAGCTTCCTTCCCAACTTCTGGAAGTTAATCCCTTCACTTCGCAAGCATCCTTATTACTCACCGTACCTTTTAGGTGCACTTAGGCGCTCGTCAGCTTCAACTGCAGACACTTTCTGCCGTGCACAATCCTCGTTGCCCTCCTTTTCTAGTTCATGCTTAAGGGGACATGCACAATTGACTTGTGTGAGGATTGCGTAATCTTTAAGCCCTTCGGAGCACACAAGGTGCACGAAGTGAATGTGTCTAGGTTGTGTCCCTTCGAAGTAGTGAATACTTAGAAAGTCATCCTCAGTAACAAAGGCGTCTCTTGTATACAGTGCTGTTAGCGTGGCAAACATCGAAAAACCAACTAAACCATTTTCAAATGTCTCTTACAACCAGGTGTATCTTGTAACGAGATTCTACTGTACAGAATATTCTTAATCTATGGATCATCTGCATGTACATATAGTCACAAATACATGTTATGTAGAATGACAAATCAGGAAACAGCTCGTACTCTTACTTTTTGTCTCTAACATAAGCAACTGATAACAATATAATAAAAAAGTAGGCAATGAGGCTAGCATGGAACATAATCCTTCAGCTCTAAACAGTTTTTTGGGCCCACAGCATTCCCTCATATGACCTAAGGAAACAACTTGATTGCAGTAATGGCTGCATGTGATCAGAGTTGATTGAAACAAACAATACGTAAGGTTGTCCTGTATGTAATTTTATCAGAGTGCTTTTTAGAGGTCCTGCTGTTGATCCTGGCAGCACGATGCTTCTCATGCTTTTTGGCACGATTCCTTTCTTTTCCACTCCACTCTTTCCTGGCTTTCTCCCCTGAATAGCACACCTGAAGTATGAAATCAGTTCAATTAACGTGTGTATCAAACCTGGTAACATGTGTGCTTCTCTGTGGTCTGTGTTGTATTCTTGTGCTCTAGAAGTCAATTCAAGGTGAAAGATGGAACGTCCCTGCCTTTAGTTTAATTGTATGCATAAATATATATATATATATATATATATATATATATATATATATATATATATATATATATATATATATATATATATATATTTATATATATATATATATATATATATATATATATATATATATATATATACGTCTCTCTCATGTTGCGAAATATTCCGGAGTGCCTGCATGCTCTTCTCCCCTGCTCCAGTGCATGACAAAAAGGAGAGCCTTTCTATGTACCATAGTAAAACATTAAAAGGCTTTCGCTGTGCCCATTACATCACTTATCATATGGACCTGTCACTGTACAGAGTAGCAGTGGTCCATAATACTAGCCCATCACAACATAACTATAAATTGGCACATACCGACATGCTGTGAAACAGCTGTTGCAAACCCGCTGGTGCTGGCAATTTCCGCAGCACTGCAGTGGTACAGCCGAGTGCCACCTATATAGTGACAAATGCGTATGCATGTTAGCAACTCAGTAGTTGCTGACGGTTTCATAAGCTGTACACTGCACAATAAAGTAATCTAGACAACTTTGTTGGAACAAATGCAAATAATTAGGACACCATTTAAACACTAACACGAATAATTGCCCCAATCTCTCACTCGCTACGGGATAATACTACTGAAACATCGGTGGAGAGCTCAGATTAATACAGCCTATAAAGGACAAGCTTTCTTTGAGGAAAACAGCTATAACAGCGGTTAGTTTTCTTGATCATTTTATGTGCTAGCTTTGCTTTAAATGTCATGCAATATTATAAAATAGGAAGTGCCGCATTTCTAGCAGCAGAAGGCGTCGTCAGCCTCATGGTACAACTGATTTTTGCACTGTTTGTGTCAGTGAGCCGACACATACAAAGAAAACTGAATTCACAAATACATATACAGTGTCAAGTGCACTTCGCCTTCTTCAAACGCGGCCACCAGTTCCAATGCTGCTGAAAGCAAAGGTTACATAGAGTGCGAGACTGCATGGAACTGCCACTTATGACTGTTAGTGTATGATCTGCTGATTTGAGAGGTAGCCACATGCCATTTCTAGTCTATTTCAGAAGCATTACTAAAGGATGAATTAAAATCTACTCATAAATCACGAATTTCACGCATCCACAGTTTGGCTAAATAACTTGCGAGTAAAAGACGTCTACCTGGAATGGCAACCTTATTTCCTGCTGCAAATGTTTCCTTCGAAATAATGAAATAACTTTACAGCGTCATAATATATTGCGTTTCTCGCAACTACTTGCTGGCAGTGGCGAGTAACAGCGTTTATAGCTGACTCATTGGGCGACAATACTGCCTAACACAAATGTTTCACGAACACGAGAACACGTCTCTCGCAGAAAAAGGCAACCATATATGCCTCTGTGAGACATGATCGTACCTTTGTGGTCAAAATGTACGTTAGAACGACATCACCATCTCATTAAAAGAAAACCCTCAGTACAAAGCAGCAGCCAACTGCATAATGTGAAATTGCAACTGATGTCCAGTTACAGGTGGCCTGTGTTTGAGTCACTTCTGGCATTTAACTGGGTGCTGAGAAATACACGTCCTGGGTTGTCCTTACAAAACATACAGGGTTATGTCAAATGTTGAAAATATATATACGCCAGCATTTCATAATTAAGTCGAAAAACAAACGAGTAAACGAGTAAACAAATGTAATGTAAACAGAGTACACATTATAAGATAGGCTGCCAACTGGTTATGCATTATGCGAAAAACCTAATGCATAGGAAAGACTATATATATACACACGAAGCTGACACACAATTCAATTCACTCTAGGTTTTTCCGTGCAATATAATATATTTAGATTATGATGTCTCGTGATTAGAGCGTAATTAGTGTAAATTAAGCACTAATTTATGTACCCTGGAAAACTTTTCTTCAAGACGCACCTGTGGCGGCATCGAATGAGTGGCGTCGTAAATTTTACGTACGTGGCATTTAACATAGTTGCTGAACATGGATTTCCTTTGCTCTGTGTCGTGTACAGTGAGCTACATATATCTCCCCCGCCCCTTTTTTTTTGTACTAGCCATACTGCATGCCACTGCACCTATACGAGCGTCAGTAAACCTCACGACAAAGAAATAAAAAAAGAAGCGCCACTCACCAATTCGTGCATCTTGTACTGACCCAGTTGAAAAACACAACAGGAAATTTCAGTCTGTCGTATTTTGGGACGTTGTTTCTGTAGTTCTGTTGTCTGTAGTGTGACGTCTTGTAGTAGAAAGTTCTGTAGTGCTTCATCAATATTTAATTAAAAATTGAAAGAGACCTACTTAAGGCTATGTAAATTTGTTAGTACAGAAAAAGAAAAAAAAGGAAAGTAAAAAAAGAACAAAAAAAAACCTTTTCCGTCGAGGACTCAAACTTGCGACCTCGCGATTCCGAGCTCGGCGCCTTACCACTGCACCACTCCGCCCACGTGTTTTAAGCGTACATTTTGGCCATGTCAACAGTACGATGCGCTGATGTTTACATTTGCATTTTAAGCGCCAAGATCCGCTATCACTCCACCGCGTCCACTGCCGCATCTTTAGAAGAGCAAAAGTGTTGTTACCATCGACAGGTACATCGTGCAGTGCTAGAACATCAATATTGATATACGATGTCCATATTAAATAAGAAATTCAGAAATAGACAACGGTGACTGTTGGGCTTGTTACTGCTAATTTCGACAGTTGTCTCTCGTTCTTTACACTTCTGAGCGCGCAAATAATTCGTGTGTTCAATGCAAAATAGCTACATAAACATTTGTGGATGAGTGTTCTTTCTGACAGCATACTGGTTTCTCACCGCTGCGCTGTACCAGAATAATGAGACCAGAGCGAAACAGCTTTTCACGCAACTTTGAGGAACAACCCAAGACTTCCTTTTTGCTTCGCAAAAGCTTATGCAATATTTCTGGGAAATTAACTAATGTGTCAGTGTAACGGCACATGTAATTCCACAGGCCTGTGTGCCACATCTTACCAAATAAAGTAAAACGGATACGCAGCCACTCCCGCAGATGGTATGATTTTGATGAGGCCAGTATGGCGTTGCTAGTGCCTCGTCGTAAGGCACAATTATAACAATTCGCCACGTCGACTTTAATACCGGTGTCGGCGCTATCATCATTGCCGGCTTCAGAGAAGCACGATTGAATACCGTGCAAGAAAGAAGTACAGTATACACCACCAATGCGAAACTGACAAACAATTTTAAAGTGTCGCGACGGAACGCGCTTCTGTCGAGGCGTCAGAACTTATCTCGCAGCCACAAAAGTAGCACATTTCTGTGTAGTCCCGACAGAGAGTTCCTGTTGCGACGTCAGAATCGCTGTTGCGATAAAAAGTTGTTGGTCGGACTTCATACACTCTTGGGGTCGCGACAGAACGTTTCTGTTGCGACTACAGAACTCTTGGCCGTCGCGACCGAGTGTTTCTGTTGCGACGTCAGAATTGCTGTCGTATAAAGTCAGTCGCTGTCACGGCAGAAAGCTGTTGTTGTGACTACAGAATTCTTGTCACGACAGAAAGTTTTTGTTGCGACTTCAGAACTCTTCGTCGTCGCGACAGAATCTTTCTGTTACAACGACAGAATTTCTGTCGTAACGTCAGAATCGCTGTCACAATAGAAAGCTGTTGTGACTACAGAACTCTTGTTATTGTGACCGAAAGTTTCTGTTGCGACTTCAGAACTCTTCGTCGTCGCGACAGAATATTTCTATTGCGACGACAGAATTTCTGTCGTAACGTCAGAATCGCTGTCACAATAGAAAGCTGTTGTAACGACTTCAGAACTCTTGTTGACGCGACAGAACGGTTCTGTTGAGACTTCAGAACTCTTGGTTTTCGCGACTGAATGTTTCTGTTGCGACATCCGAATTTCTGTCGTAACGTCAGAAATGTCTGTCGCAACTACAGAAACATCAGGAACTTCTGTCGTACAACAGAAATTTCTGTAGTCGCGACAGAAATTTCTGTAGTTGCGACAGGAATTCCTGCTGTCTTTTTCAACTGGGGAGCCTAACCTAACCAAGCATGGGCTGTTGCTTTTTATAGTAAACACAGGCACCGTGCTTGTTGCAAGTATGTATCATGTCAGTAAGCAAATGTGCAATTTCATTGTACCACTATTTTTTTTATCACATGGATGCATCTGTTGAGAGGCAAAACAAAAAGCAGTCACTTGTCACAACAAATCAGCTTTTTTAAAACACGTGTCTAAGTATTCAATGACACTTGCTGCTATGTGTTTGTCTTCAGAGAGCATACTTGATAGGACTTTCCAATAAGAGACATTACATAAATATACCATGTTAAGATGATTGCCTAGAGCACGTGATAACTTTCATCTTGGTGTAAGATACTGTCTCTTCATCTTGTTGACATTTGGTCAAATGGTGCACCCAATGTACCCTCATACTACTTATCTTGTCCAAATTGCATGCCAATGTATTTTGATTTTTTGGCATTCGTTCCTCTGCACTACGTGATCTTGGGCTGCACTGGCTCTTTCACATCCTTGTGTCCTTGCAGCTGCCTTCTTGCGTTATATAAAGCGGGTGCCTGAAAAATATAGTGTGCAAAAGTCAACGCAAGGGCACGGTGTAAAACAACATCAAGACAGTCAAGGTCATGGCAATAAAAGAAAGTCTTAGCTCTTAGTCTTCCTAGTGAAATGCATGCAAAACATCCAAATGACTGCAACAGTCAACTGCTAAACTAACTTCAATTTTTAGATATAAACAAAAAACAAATAACCAACAGTTCATCCTTGTTTGTCACCAATGTTAGAATACTCCTGCTAATAAATAGAATATTGGTCATTGTCAGACGTCATAGGTCTGTCATAAATCCGGTGTACCGCAAACACCACTTGTTACACATCCTAAGCACGTGCCCAGTGTGCCCCCCGCACCAACCCTGGTTGTACCACTGGTGAAGCCATAATTTGAGGATCATAGCTGCAAACATGATGCTGAGTAGGGATGAAAATATTGTCGTCCAGTTCAATGGATATGACTGGATTTGTTTATAACAAGGCTTGTTATGGCAAGCTTATCCACATTTCAATACTAACAAGAAAGTTCACTGCGGCCTGCACCTAAGCTTACTAAAAGGTATGAACTTATTTTCATTTATTAGGCGCGCAATGAAGTTCATTTTTGACAGACTCGACTACTGCTGCAGTTTGAAATCTAGCATCTTAGATTCTTAAAGGCATGTAAAAGTTGCAGTTAGACCGCAGTTATTAGTTCATTAGATAAACTTATTGTTTTGTGTACGACAGACAACTGGTAACACGGAATTAAAGCAACATTTTAATTTGATATTTTATTCCTCTAAAAATATTAAAGCGATAAACACATTTTGGTCTGCCATGCAGTAGCAAAATACACGCGTTACGCTTATAACCCACAGGGGAAGGCTGATTTAGCTGTTCATATGACATAACTCTGACACGCCAACTCATATTAGCACATTCGCAGGCATGTCCAAAACAATAAGCGTATGCAAAGTGCCCCTGCAATTGTAATTCCATACAGCAGCCGTTATATTCAATGCCGATGCATAACTCGCTGCTCGACAATTCACCAAGTTCGTAGACATCAGCATCCTTTCAGTTTCGCACCGTGCTCGAAAACCGCAACACAAGACATAAAACCAGACCTATAATCACACCATTTCAATAGATGAGCAAAAACAGTTCAGTCTTAGGGATAAACATCGTGAGAGCGATATAGTGCGCGACGGCGACGAGCGACGGCATCGAGCGACAAAATGGGCCGTCGCTTGAACAGGTGGCTCGGCGCTGGAAATCTAGAGACCGTCGCTCGTCTCCCGGAAGTGCTATGAGTGACTAGCCAATACCGCGAAGCCGGAACTGGATGTACACCCTCGCAATTTTTTAACAATAACGCGCGTGCGCCGACCACACGACGTGTCAGTGGCTTTGCAGCGGTAGGGGGCACTCCTGCAGCGAACAGTGCAGCAGTACACATTCGATCTAGAGTTCGCCTTGCACGACCGCGCGTAAAGTTGCCCATCCCGCCGTCCCTGGCCACTACAAGGCCACTGACGCGTCGTGTGGTCGGCGGTCGCGCGTTATTGTTAAAAAAATTGCAAGGATGTAAATACATCGCTCAAATACTACCGATTGCCGCGCGAAACGAGAGAATGATTCAATTTTTATACGTGCAAGGATAAGAACCTACTGCAAGACTTCCGGAAATATTTCATGCTACTTTTATAGTAAAATACATCAACGTAAATTACTAAAGCACGCGTCACGCGTGATTGCAGCCCTCATACCGGCAACACCGGGGAGGCGTCGCTCAATATCGTCGCTTGCACGGAGTACGACTTGTAGGCGACAAGCGAACGCGACAGGCATCTCCATCGCGTCGCTTGTAGCTGTCGCAAACAAGATCGCTTATGTGGGATTTATATTTTATTCAGCATGAAACATGGATTCCTTATGCGTTCTCAGTAAGTTCAAGATAACGCGCCCAATTGACCTCTTGCAGCATGCAGCTGAATGCCTGCGGCAAAGTTTCTAACTAGCACTGGTGTTGCACGTAACTTCAGCGGTCGCAGATTACCATGGGCGAGACACCGTCAAGGTCACGGCTTATTTATAACGAAAGCATGCCGCCAGTAAAATGACGTCTACTGTTATGCGGCTCCTTATTTCAACAGCGTTCCGTACACAGTATACTGCCAAATTGAACAAATTCAAACACACAAAACCTACGCTAAGTACGCTCCGCATAGGTTCGGCATCATGGGCTGGTGAACAAACCATTTTAAGCGTCCTCTCGCCTGGCGTCTTACTGAACATACCATAGTTCTCACAGCTTTTGCGATTTTCAAAGCTCTTACGGATAACAGCAAAGTGATAAAATCACATTCAGTTATCGCGACGACTGGCTTTTTCGATTGACATCGAGAGACACCGCGCTTGCCTTGTCCGTTGTCAATCGCGTCGGCTAAGCGCCGCCACGACTTCCTGGCGATAGCATGTCATATACGGAGAATGTGCACCTAAGTTAGAATTCACCTACCGTGGAGGATTTGTTGTTATACCCAAGGAATGAGGAACGACTGTCGTGTTTTCGCGGCGACTCGAGATGGCTGACACACGATCTCCCTTGGATGGCCTTCGTTGCTACTCGCTGGACGGATCCTCTTTTTCCGGTGCTGTGCTGTTCCGCGATGTTGAGCGCGCGCGCGCGGTAGCGCAACTCCGAGTGAAAAAGTAGAGCGCTCGCTACGCGTTCTTTTGAACTGCGGCGGCCTGTTCTCTTAGAAGCAAAACGATGTGTTTCTTGCTCAGCGTGCATGAGTGATACATTGCCATGTTCGGGGCCAGCCGACTACAGTTGAAGCAGAAGATTGCGCTACGTTTTGTTCTCTATTGCCGCAAGAGTAGAACGGGCATTCTACTCTCTCTCTCTCTGAACGGGAGAGTGAAAAGCACATTTCACTCTCTCCTTGGTGACGGAGTGAATAATGCATTTCACTCTACCCGACATTTTGCGAGAGTAAAACTGCGCTTTGAAGAGTGAACCGGCCACTTCACTCCTGCGATACCCTTCCTAGTTTTTAGAGTGCAGTGTCCCGACATTACGTTGCATTTAGTTTCTCTTTGGTGGAAATACAATGTGTGGCAGAATTTTTAATGTTTCTCAATGTGTAGAAGTGTTACAAATGATTACTAAACCACAGTTTGAAGCGTTTGTTTCATGTGGTTTATCAGGTTCGTAATGCGAGGTTCACCATAGTGCCCTCGGTGAACAATACAAGGCAGCTGATTATATTTGTTTAAATTCAGGGCACATTACGAGTAATAAGTAGGCTATGCTCAAAGTGTACGTGTGGACTTATTATGACCTTAGTCATTACATACATATGCGAGTAAGCCGGAGTGTCATAAATACATTCTACAAACAATGCAGCATTTATCCTGCTGACTTGGGGTAACTCTGAAATGAACCGGGATCAAAGTTAGCAAGTAAAAGAGGGAGGCTAGGGGGAGGAGAGGGACTATGCGGCGAGTGTTCTCGTTAAAATTTGTGCGGATGAATTATCACCTTCGTAAAAATTATTAGACATGTGTTTGATAGCGCTATATGCGCACAAGGTTTCAAGTGGGAAGGTAAAACGCGGGAAACATTTTAAGTGAGGATTTAGACACTGCTACCACAGCGAGAAATTCTTATTGCAACTACTCGGAAGAAACAGGTTCACTAGAAATTTGGTTGTGATTGTTCAATGCCGCACATGTCATCTTTTTTTTTTGGCCTTTTACTTCAGTATATGCATAGGTCCGGGCAACAAAGCTCTCAGTTCTGGGACAGTGCTGATATTCTGCACTTCGTTCTATCTTATTGTTTCGTTGAATTTTGCTTGCAACTCAACAAATATATTGTGTTTGTTTTATCCATCGGATTGCCCTTCTGTAAACCATATGCCGTGCTACACACTGCCCGAAATTATTTGACAACCAGGTGCAACTTTTATGCTGCTGAATGTAAAATGACAATCCCAACATAGACCGCGATGCATGCCAAACCCTTTTCTGTGCATTTACGCAGACAATTGTCTCGGTTATGCTTTCATGCATCATTATCCTCGGTTACTGCTACCTAGCGACTGGTTAAAGACACATCTGCGCGTACCGAAAGAAGGCGACGCTAATAGTTTAACAAGTCACCGTGCAAATCTACCTTATTAGGTTGCCATCTCTTCGAGCAGCAGCCTGACAAACGTGTCACGAATAGAATGTTTCCTACCCGTGTCCACCGGCGCAAAACTAGAGCACTGCTAATCAAGCTTAACGTTGGCCGTATCTCGCATATGAACACCGACATGAATGTGTGGGCAGCCAGCGTCCTCTTATTCTTGCGGTTCCGATACGGTTCATTCCCTGTCAGTGTCCTGCTTTCATTGAGCAGCGCATGTCACTAGTGAGGGACTGTCATTACCTTGACCTGCGATGTACGACGTTTAGTGAATCTTTGTATCCCAGTGGTTGTGCGCCTCGATGCCACCAAGCTCATGGTGCCCTCCCTAATTTTGTTGAAGAAGCCATCTCATATTCTCGCCTGTTGATTGTACTTTTTTGCAACACAAGCTGTTATGGACTCATTCCAATAGCCGTTTCAGTTGGCGATTCTGCGCCGCCGTTGTCCGTCGCTCATATCTCCGGGTTTGATAAAAAAAAATAACGACTTCCCGCCTAGCAGTCGATATTTGGGTATAGACAGTGACGGTTTGAGAGTAAAAAGATTAAGGAGATGTATACAAACATGCCAGGAAAAAAACGTATTGTATACGTGATTAAATGATGCTGGTTAGGTGACGATGTCACCGCCCCGTTTCGAAGAAGATGCAGATAAATAATCATCATTATCACCATATCGTGCCACCTTTCACGCGATGTGACTTGAGCGCCGCGTAGCGTTGACACGTGCACACTTTGAATTGCAGTTGGATATTATTATTACACCAGGTGGAACGCCATGCAGCACACGAGGGTTGCAATGTGGGCTTGTTGGTAATGCATCTTCAAGGGGAGTACGGTAGCGCGATTAAAAGAGGGGACAAAGACGGGACGGTGTGTGTCCCTATCTGTCTTCTTTTGTCCCGTCTTTTAATCGCGCTACCGTACTCCCCTTGAAGGCCATGTAGTAGTGGCCTACGTAGTGGTACAAGGTAGCTAAGTATTGCGGAAGAAAAATAAGGTATAGCAGATGTATAGAAATATGCTAGAATGAAAAACATGTATAAGCGTACTTGGTAAAGTCAAGCATGGCTAGGTGACTGTCACCGTACTGTTTCGAATGGTTTGTTTAAAAGTGATTGCCTATAGAACTTCATCATCGTTGCCATCGTATCATGCAATTTCTCACGCGATGTGACATGCGCGCTGCGAAGCGTGGATAAGTGCAAACTTTGCATTGCAGTTGCGTGGTATTCCACCAGGCGTCCCGACATGCAGCAGTTGCACGTAGCAGCAGCAGGCTGCATGTAGCTGGCGCTGGTTAACTCAACTCAGGTTAACTCAGGTGACTATTTGTCACCGTGCCGTTTCGAAGGGGATATCAATAAATGAGCACTCTCAGCAGCAGCATCGTGTTGGGCCAGTGGTTACTGGATGTGACATGTGCGCTGCGTAGTCTGGATACCTGTGTTTACTCTTCGGTGCACGCTATGGCCCCTCCTCGTAAAGTATGAGCCGCTACTGAAGAAGCGAAATGTAGAGCTACGCGCACGGCTGCAACCAGGCAATGTCGGGCGCAGACCACCGTGCAGAGAGCATCACAAGGCGCAGCTCGCCGTTGAAGCCGGACGGAAAGTTCGGATCGTTCTCGTAAAAGACAACACCGAGAGACTTCGCCACGAAGGCCCTCTACTGCGTGCTGTCGAAAATGGAACTCCTATGGGCTCCTCCCACTTACGGTGTAACTATGCGGCGTGTGCCGGGCAGGGACGTTTTCTTCTGGAGACAAGACGTACGGCACGATTTCTGCAGGTCTTTAAGGTTCGGTTAGTAACGTGGCCTGCAGTGACAGCCTGGCGTATAATGAAACTCTAGAAGGCACGTCGCCTTAGAAAACGCGCTGGAACGCGATTGGCCTAAACGCCGCTGGCGACGCTCTGACGTCACGCTTGAGGATAATTGCATTTGTGTGTCGCTTACGAGAGCTTAGGTTAGGATTAGGTTAAGTTAGGTTAGCGTAAAAGGCGCTGGGTCGCGCGGCGTGCTCCCACAGTGGTTTCGAAGGGCGAAGGGCGTCGCCGGGGGCGTTTCAGCTAATCGCAATTGTTAAGGCGTTGTGCTCTAAACGTATTCTATACATACGACCGGCCGTACTCCACTTTTTGTCATTGTTTTATTTAGTGTCTGAGGCGTGTCATCTTATTACTTTATTAGCAATTTTTCTTCCTGTCCTGCAATTCTAAGTTTCTGTCCGCTCTTAAATGAAGGCGGGCGTTCAATCTATCTCTTTCGGTAACAGTTCCCAGTCTGTTCCTTACTTTCCTTTTTTTTCAAGTGCTAATATAATACACTATATAATAACAATTGATAATAATAATAATAGCAATAGTAGTAGTGGTAGTAATATCAATAACGCCTTTTTTACGTCAGCTACTAGAGCACAATAAAGTGAAACAAATTGACAACCTCGTTATGCCTACGAAATGGTGTTTGAGCCAGAAGACGCGGACAAAGAAAGGTGGTCCAGTGCACACAAAACGATAAACCGCCGCAATTTCCGCGAGGTATTACTTATTACTACCAAATAAAAATTTCACCACACACACTCGACGCGCATGCCACCCAAGTCATCACCGAAGCGAGGTATGCTGTTTTTGACGAGTTCCAGTACATCGCCGCCACCTGCGTTTCTATCGGTTTCATACGACGAGTATTCGACAGGAAAGACATCCGTCCTTGGCACTCACTCGTCAAGCTGTGATTCACAGCCATTCACAATATCACAACATACAGATGATAACGGGGCTTCAAGTTCGTCTGTTTTATTACAGGGAAAGCTGCATATGCCTAACCTTCCGTAGTTTTTTCGGTGTCCGCAACAGAAAAAATGATCACGTTGGCGGATCCTGGTGATAGTGGAGAAGGCGTCCAATCTCAATGGCACATGCCCCTGTGGGCTCGGGAACCTGCAACGCGCCCTTTCATCCTCACCAAAAGCGTGAGCATCGTCGTCTTTCACAGCTGGTTCCGTTGTCGCTCATTATTCCAACGCAGAATTCACTTCTCTTCTGCCGTCGTAATTGGGAGGACGCGTCTACGGAGGTACGAGCCATGGATTGATTAACATGGTGAGAGCCACTGGCGTTATCGATGAGGCGGACACGCATAGTTCGTACACCTGAAGAACAACATGCGTGCGAGGAGCGCCCGAGAGAACATCAGTGAGCATGTAAACGGCGCCGGCGCGAAACGATCACCGACGAAGAACGTTCCCGCGATGCTGAATGAAAGCGACAGTCGCGAGCCCGGGCGCCCGCGAATGAGCAACGACACCAGACTCGCAATGCAAAAGTGACAACCATTCCACTCTGTGAAAATGTAATGGCAACGAAAGCACTTTGCTTTTCGTTTGATAGCTTCGACTGTCAACTTTCGCTGCCATTCCATCTTCACCGTGTGGACTGGTTGTCACTTTTTTGTTGATACACCCGCAGTTAATCTGCAGTACACTGAGAGTCGCATTAAAACAGAATTATAAGAAAAAACATGGAATGACATTTTATACGAGGCATGAAATTAACTTTTTTGACCGAAGAACTGAATTCGAGGAAGTGAAGTGTCGTAAGTGTAACCGAGACTATAATAGAAATTTTATCATGAAGTTTAAATTACGACTGTTCGTTAGCCAACTCGAGCAGGTTCTTTTGGGAAAAACGGGCTCACCGATGAAAGTTTTTGTGAAGAGAAATATCTGTTCCTTTCAGCTTGTAGCACACCACCAAAACCGTGTCATATTGTTTAAGTAGAACAAATCGGTGTATAATTGGGCGGTTCTTGCTTTGATGAGATGTGCCAAGCGCATGTGCACGGTCGATATTCAAACTCAATTGAGATTCCTAACGCAAAAGAAAAAAAAATGAAGTGATAACCTGTTCTGCTTGGTTCCATGTCTCAGAGGGCTGATTAAAGAAACCACAGAAGAGAAAATTTACTTACCATATTTGCGGTGTCCTCTGCGTTGTCGCTTAAAGCTGCAACTACAGCCGTCTCGACCAGAATTGCGTTACAGGCTCTCGTACCGCAGTTTCCAACTGAAATTTTTGGTCGCTTTTACAGACAACATTATAATTCGGGGATTATTTTAACTTGGGTAATTTCGGATGTTGGCTAAGTCAGGTATACTTTCGCTTGCCTTGATCCTTGCTAAGTTAGGAGCGGACATATAAAGGATTTTACCTACAAAAACCTAAATATGGCCGAATTTGTAAAAATTAATACTTGACTAATCCTTTCAGGGACAGTGACCCTAAACATACGGCGCTGCGAAGAAGTCCAAAATGGTTGATGCCATCCGGCGCCGTCTGCACGTTTCCAAAGTGCGCCAATATCCTAATTTTTTTTCTTTCCTAGCATATGCTGACGCTATGTGGGAATACAGGGGACCCTTCTCGCGCCACCCTCTCTCTGGTTTCGTTGTATGGTTTGTTTTAGAGCTAGTTTGCTCCGGCGCAAACTAGCTCTAAAAACTAGTTCTGGAGCAAGCTTTAGCTTCGCCTTTAAGAGTAGAACGCAGTGACATTCAAAGACCCTTGACTCCTTTTCATGCTTCCAGGCAGCTGTAGCTTATGTAACCGTAACGTTCACAGGGAAATGCTGGAGGCGAACTCTATGCACAAAGGCAAGCTTTCTGGTAGAAATGCGGCCTCTTGATTTGGTTGATCTCCTGTTATTGTTTCGCACTTTTAGTATATTTAAGTCTGAGAATAGCTAACATAGAAGATAGGCGCTGACGTTGCTTTTTCCCCGTTGCGTTTGTTTGTGGGCTACCGTTTTTAAAATTGCGAGTAATAACTTTGTAAAGAACGAAAGACAAGGTCTGAGCAACATTGGTGGTAAAACAGCGGTTAGGTATGCGTAGTTCGAAATTTGGTTGGAAGTTCTCTTTCCCGCATTCAAATCCGACGCTACATTTTCTGCGATACGGGGCTCTTAACGCTATCGTGTTTTCTACTTTTCTGAATATGAAAAAATATTGCACAGGATGCATGGAGTCAGTGAGCTATACCAAACTATACAAGTTATTTGAGTAGTGCATGGACCAAATATCCAGTCATGTAGTGACAACCTACCTAGCTAATGCACAGTCACACGCTTAAAAAATGAGAAAGTGCATAGGCTGACAGAAATAGGCGCACAGTGCCTGTATTTTATCTGAAAGCAAATCATGATTATGAAGTGCACAGACATATTTAGATTAGGGGGACGCAAGAGTTGAGGCCCCCTGACGTTGGACGCCCCAACATTCGCATACTCCTAAAACTTTTTAATAAATTAAAATTAAATTATGGGGTTTTACGTGCCAAAACCACTGTCTGATTATGAGGCACGCCGTAGTGGAGGACTCCGGAAATTTCAACCACCTGGGTTCTTTAACGTGCACCTAAATCTAAGTACACAGGTGTTTTCGCATTTCGCCCCCATCGAAATGCGGCCGCCGTGGCCGGGATTCGATCCCGCGACCTCGTGCTCAGCAGCCCAACACCATAGCCACTGAGCAAACTTTTTAATGGGTTTTAGAATGAGTGCAGTGATCTTGCATGCGAAACCATTTATATTTGCCTTTCTTAATCAGTAACTGCTTAAACAGGTACATGAAATTCTGGCTCATATGGTGCACAAGACACAATTAGCACAGAACATTTGCCGCGCCTGCTGTAACACCAATTCTAAGACGCAGTAGCTTGTAGGTAATGAATGCATGTTTATTTTGTCAGCGCAACTTGCACCAACCTCTAATGAAAGAACAGAATGCCTGAATAATACACATTACTTCTTTAGCATCATGTGCAGGGCAGCACAAGAAGTAATGGAATGCTTGTTATCGTTTTTTTTATTTTCGTAACCAAGAGATAGTTTCTTGGGTGGAGCTTTGTGCCGAATTCACAATATGTTCTGTCTAAATGTGCAGTGTGGACGTGTTCTATTATCATCCATTCACTCCATAAGTAGTCAAACAAATGCGGATAGCCCTATGAGCACTGTGAAACGAAATACAGAAATTTGCAGTTAAGAAGCCACAGTGACTCGGACTTGGTGGGAAATCTTGGGTACCCAGCTGGGCGCAGTAGGGGCACGCGCGATAAACATGTCCCGCTTCGCCGCAATGAAAGCATATCGGCCGGTGGTCAGCGGTGAATCATAACTGGGTCTTTCGAAGCAGGTAGCCGGCAGAAAATTTTCCGTGAGGCCGAGGCGCAACGATCGACTGTCGGCGATACGGCATAGCGGGCGGCGGCGGTGACTGTCGAAGACAGGGCGTCGAAGCTGACGGTGGTGGCTACGTCGGAATGGTTGATGGTGTCAGCAGCATCGGGGTGGCGGAAGGTGAACGAGAAGTAGCCTCCACATAGGTTAATCGTCGTGGCACCGCCTGCCAGTCGGGCGAAGAAAGGCCTATCGTACTTCCTCCCGGACGATATCAGCGACAGAAGCCACCGCTGGTGCCATGGGAGCAATCGCGAGCTGCCGGACCTCCTTTCACAATCTCTCGGATGTCTTCACACACAGATGTGCCGCAGCTCTCAGGTAGAATTGAAGTATTCATCGGTGAGTTCTTGCGATCGTATTGGTGCTACCGCTGCTGTAGGGTCCATTCGATAGCGGTAGCCTCTTTGGTAAATTCAGCCACTGTCGTCGGTGGATTCCTCATGATCTGAAATAAAGGCGCGACAATGACGGTGGACGAAGAGGGAACACGCCGTTGTTGCCGGGCCTTCACTTCAGATCATGCTTAACCAACACGCCCAACTATGCATCCTAAATTCCTCAAGAGTCAGGCAAACAGTTGCACCTTCACTCTCCGCAAGAGATAGAGCAACTACTTCGGCCATCTCAGGGTCTGCTCGGCGGAAAAGGCGGCCCATATCTTCTGCAAGCTTGGCAACACTTTCATTGGTTTTTGAATACGGGATTCGAAAAGGCGCTGAACGTTGTCTCCTCTGGCGCTACCAGTGAATGCTTCTAACAGCTGGGTGCGGAAAGCATCCAATGTGGCCAAACTCCTCTCCCGCTTCAGAAACCTCGCCCGCGCACTGTATTAAAGGGAAAAATTGACATTAGCCAGCTTTTGCTGGGAGCCCCAGTCATTGTAACTTGCGACACACTCGAACTGGTCCAGCCAATGTCGGACATCTTCAAAAGCGTCGCCATGGAAATTTCTAGGATCTTAGGATTCTGCAGCGTCACCTGCGATGGAGTTCCAGCGGCCATTGCAGAAGTAGGTAGGCGCATTATTGCAGGGCCCCGCAAGGAGTTCAACTCGGGCGTTAGGCCTAGCAGGCGGTGACTGTACCGGTGAACAGGAGTTTCGACGAACGAAGGCGATTCCGTGTTAGATGTATGGCACCGCAAGCTTAGAAATGCACGTTGGGAAGAAAATATGAAATAAAGTGATCAGATGTCACAGCTCACACACTAAAGCAAAACAATGACAAAAAATAGAGCACGGCTGGTCACTGAAGGTCATGTTACTAAACGAATATTAAAGAACTGCAGAAATCAAGTCGGAGGTCTTGTCCCTAGAAGAAAAATAAAATGCAATCGACAAATGGCAAGCCAAGAGAGCTTCTTCTAGCAAAGTATGGAGGGCACAATAACCTTAGTGGCATAACAGCTCACAACCATTGCAATAGGAAATTTACCGAACGTCGCACACCGCAGCTCAAAGAGATGATAGCCCCTCACTTGCGAAATGCGCAATATCCGGGAATGAGGTGTATAGCAACTCCAAGTGGCACAGAACGTCGGCTGTCCACATGTTCTTGTCAGTGTTTATAAACGAGGGTACAAGCCATATTTAGCTTGGTTAGCAGTGCTCTAGTTCTTTGCTAGTGAACGTAGGGCGGAAATGTTCTAATTGCGATACGATGTTCAGGCTGCTGCTCGAATAGGTTGCGATTTAGTACGGTAAACCTGGGCAGTAACTTGTTGAAAGCGTAACGCCACCACTACGGGGGGGGGGGGGGGAGGTACGTGGATGGCACGTGCCTTTAACCAATAGCTAGGTAGGGCAGCCGAGGATAATAAAGTCTGAAAGACAAAGGGAGCCAATATTTCTGCGTAAATGCACAAAAGTAGGTTTGGTATGCTTTGCAGTTCAGGTGTAGATTGACATTTTAGATTCAGCAGTATAGAATCTGCACCTAGTTGCAAAACAAGATCGGGCAGTGTGCAATACGGTATATGGCTTACAAATGGGCACTTAGACAGATAAGTGAATCACTGAAATTATTTGTTCGCCAACATAAAAAAAAACAGAAACGTAGAACGAAGTGCAGGATATGAGCGCTGTCCTAGAATTGAAATTAATATTCCCCGAACACATGCATATACTGAAGTAAAAAAAATGACAGCCAACATGTGCGGTATTGCACAATCCCAGCCGAATTTTCATGAAGCTGTTTCTTTAGAGCAGCTGCACCAGCAATTTGTACCTATTAAACATTTTAGGCATGTTTCAAACATTGCCCAAGCATGACTGGCCCGTATGAAACACCTACAATGATCTCAAGCCCCTGTCTAGGAATTGTCACAGAGGTGGTAATTCATCCCAGTGCTTTTTACTTCCCCAGAACATTGGCTATATAGTCTCCCTCTTCCCTCCTCTGCCCCGCGCCCTCCTTTTCTCGCTAGAGTTCACCACGGTTGACTTAATAGCAATTCTAGGGCAGCGGGATCAATTATGTGTTGTTCCTAAACACACGTATGGTGCTCTGACCTGCTTGTGTACATACTTCACTGGTAAGGTTGCAATATATCCACATACTTTGAACATGGCCTACCTAATAGTCACAATGCACCCCTATTTTAAGCAAATTTAAGTCTGAAATGAACTCTTGCACAAAGCGGCGAAGGGACCAGACTTAAGCGTTAAAACAAAACACGACATTCGAGCTTAAACAGTCGTGTTTTGCTTTCTCGCTTAAGTCCGGTCCATTTATCATTTTGCCGAACAGTTTTAATTATGTCTAAACAATGTATAAAGGCGGAATGAGACATCCAGCCAAACTAAGTACATTGCTACAACCTTTTCTTTCGAGGAACCAGTATGGGTTTTCTTTGTGGCAATTTGCAACGTTAGGGCGGATGTCTCATTTTCCCTTTAATAATTACTTCTGTCCATCTTGCGGGATTCCGAAGAACTATTACGTCAAACTTATCTCTAAACAACTGTCCTACCGCGGAATTTTCGTAAATTGAAGTCAGGGCAGTAGGGTAAACCTCTTGCTACAAACCATAGTATAACGCAAGAAAAAAAGAAGAGGAAATCAGGTTTCAGTAATGATTGGCAACGCTCATACTCAGGCGAGAAATGGTAACGTTTAACCACACATTCCACCTAACATCACCCACCTTTCCAACAAAAGGAAACTAAGTTCAAAGTAGATTTTCGGAACATTCGGAAATATTACTGATAACAGCTGTATGACACTTTGTAGCTCTAGTTGAATATTTTGCGAAGGCTATATTAATTAAACACATTTACCATAACTCACAAATTTTCTATATCATCCCCTCCCCGTTTCTTGCTTCATACGATCACGGTGGCGTTTATAGCTCTGACGCAGCATCGTGCTAAACTATGCGCCGTTTCTAACACACTCATAATGCTCTGGAGCGCTTTCATAAGTAACATTGGTGAAGTCACGAATTACCCACCCACTTTACCAACACATCAAAATTGCCTGGCTCTCACTCACACAGAATATGAAAGTGTCTCGTGTAGAGCACACAAGAGAAAACGAGTAACACCTTCTAAGGAAGAAAAATAGAGACAAAGATGACCGTTCAGTAATTATTTCAAACACTTCTAATTACAGTAGCAACAGAAAACTTCTTCCATGCATTAAACTCAATATGCTATGAATTTTTTCTTCATTTGAAGTTGGTATCTCGCATAGTTGCTTTCAGACCTTGGGCAACTTTGCACTTAACGGCAGTATGGGAATCTGGAAAGCTTGAGTACCTAAATTTCCAGAGCCTGTAATTAGGCTACAGAAACAAAACATTTAGTATTATTGTCTCTGTTGTGTAGGCTGCCGCTCATCTTGATAAGAGCGCTGTGCGAAGTGCGCATGCGCCACTAATGGCATCTTCGACTGGTCGCCTGTATGCCCCGAAGCAGAGTCGGGTAGATCGGGAGCTCAAAGGTAGGGGACAAGCGTGCAAGCCGAACTTGCGACTCGCTCTCGGAGGAGAAAATTGCTGATGCGAAACCACGTGACTACGGCAAACGTCTGATGTTTCGCCTATCCAAAGCTCCCGGCGCTGCCCGAAAAACCGGCGGACGTGCCGGCGGTGCGAACGTTCGTCGAGACGCCACCATGCAGTGGCCTAGGTTGCCAAGGTTACGGTGGGCCGTCGCCAACAGCAGCGACGCGGCGCTGCGATGACGTTTCAATCTCGATGAATGCTCCGACGACAGGGCTCGGAGCGCCTCAGAGCGCTCCAAGATAGAGGAGAGCAATCGAGAAGAACCAGCCGAACGCAGGGCGCGCACCCTCTTTCAACCAGCCGAAGGCAACGATGCTCGCGAGAGCGCTCCAGAGTGCTCAGAAACGACCAGCCGAAGATAGCATTAGTGTTAAAAGGAGAGTGCCCCTTGCTAGCGGCCCTCTCTTTCTTGCCGAGCCTCAACCCACAAGCATGAGTTAATAAACGTCGCTCACCCAGAACTTCTCTGATCCTTTTTGGCACGCCTGGCGCAAAACGTAAGACGTGGCGACGAAGATGGGATTTTGAAGAGTTGCGCAGCGTCAAGGAAGGCAAGTGTTTTCGGCATTCAGCCTCTGTTCAGTATCGATGAGTGATGCTTTTTCTGTTCTTTGCTGACTGATATCATGAACGAAGAAGTCAGTGCAGGTTCGACGCAGTTTGCTGCTCAACTGGGCCAGATGGAAAACCATTCGACGTTTCCACGAATGTCTGGGCGTCGTACGAAGAACGGCTGACGTCGTTTCTTATCGTCAGCCGCGTTCCCGATGGTGACAGAGTACATGCATTCCTGAGCATCATAGGCCCCGGTACCTACAGTTTTCTGAAATCGCTGGTTGCCCCGGAGCTGCCTTCAGCTAAGAGCTTCAAGGTACTAAAGAAGACGCTGGGGGACCATCTGTCGCCGAAACCGTCGGTCATTGACGAGCGAGCAAACTTCCACAGGAGGCAGCAAGTCGAAGGCGAGTCCATTTCTGATTACGTTGCCGAGCTACGGAAGCTAGCACGAACCTGTGATTTTGGAAGCGCGTTAGATGAATCCCTTCGGGATCCCTTTCTCTGCGGCTTGTTAAGAGAGGATATACAGCGAGTGCTGTTCACGGAGGATAGCAAGCTTACGTTTCAGAGAGCGGTAGAGCACGCTGTGGCTATGGAGGCGGCAACGAAAAGCACTGCGGAAGCCCGTACAGGTGTGTCTACAGCCAACCCCATGCATAAGGTACAGGCGACTTCGAGTGTCCAATCGCAGGCATGTTTTCGCTGCGCGTCGCCGAAACATTCCGGCAAAGCGTGTCCCCACGTAAATGACAAATGCTATAGGTGGAACAAAAGGGGGCACCTACAACGAGTTTGCCGTAGCACCTCCGGCACGTCGCGTGAGAAACTCCCCATCAAGGACACTGTAGAAACGTTATCTGTGGTATCCCGCTAGGAAGTGGTAGCCGTAAAGGGCGTATCTGCTCCCAGTATTGAGCCCGTCACGGTGGTACCGATGAAAGTAAATGACGACAGTCCCTATGGAGCCAGATACACGTTCCGCCGTCACAGTCATGCCTTTCAAACAATACCGCCAATTTCTTTCATCAGCCAGGCTCAACCCGACAGAAGTGAGGCTCCGCACCTATACAAGAGCCCTAGTGTTCCCAAAAGGCGTCCTACAAGTCAAGGTGCAGCACGGTGGCAACACGGCGAGCCTTCCTCTATACGTCGTCGACCAGGAGGGGCCGCCGTTGCTGGGTCGGGAATGGCTTCAGGCAATTAGGCTGGAGTGGAGCAATATCTGGAACGTCCACCATCTGCCAAGGTCAGAGCTGCCTTTTTCTTGTCGTTTAGGGGAAAGGCTGCACGCTTTGATCGCAAATTACGACTCTCTAGAGATGAGTTAGGCATGATTACAGAAGAAAGGGCCGAGCTGTATTTCAAGCTTAATCAGGCACCTAAATTTCTCAAAGCAAGAAACTTGCCGTTCGCACTGCAAAAGGCTGTTGAGCTTGAACTTTCCAAGATGGGAAAAATGGGCATCATAACGGCCGTTGTCACGGCAGATTGCGCAACGCCAGTGGTACCCGTTATCAAGAAAGACGGTGGCATACGCCTTTGTGGCGATCATAAGGTGACAGTGAATCCGTGTCTTGACGTCATAGGTTACCCGTTGCCGAAGATCGATGACTTATTCGCGGCTCAGTATGGAGGCACATATTTTTCAAAGATCGACCTGAACCGCCCCCATCAGGAAGTGGTCATGTCTGATGCCTCAAAGCAATACCTAACCTTGAACACGCACAAGGGATTGTTTGTCGCCAACCGATTACCTTTTGGAATCGCTTCCGCGCAGGGGATTTTCCAAAAGATAATGGACACGATGTTGAAGTGCCTCAAGGGCGTTTGCTGCTACCTAGATGATATTTTGGTAACTGGGAAAACACTAGATGACCACTTAGCTAATCTCGAATCGCTGCTGGAGCGTCTTCAAAGCCGAGGTGTCAGGGTAAAGAAAGAGAAATGCTCGTTTTTTCAAAGCGAACTTCACTACCTTGGGCACAAAATCAGCGCTGAAGGCATTTCCCATTGTCAGGTAAAGTTGACGCACTTCTCCAGGCACCAGAGCCGAAATAAAAGAATCAGCTTCAGTGTTTGTTAGGCGTTGTCGACTATTACAGCAAGTTCGTGCCCGTGTTAGCAACGATAGCTGAACCATTTTTCAGACTTCTGCAAAAAAAGGTAGCATGGCACTGGGACGGGCATGCTAGAGAAGCGTTCAACCAAGTGAAAGCGCTATTGCCACAATCACCAACGCTCGCACACTATGACCCTGAAAGACAACTTAGGCTGTCATGCGACGCGTCTCAGTATGGTGTAGGAGCAGTCCTATTTCATGTCTACGATGACGGAAGGGCACGGCCCATTGCTTGCGCTTCACGAACGCTATCTGAAGCGGAAAAGAAATACAGTCAACTGGAGAAAGAAGCGTTAGCCATCATTTTCGGTGTAAAGAAGCTCCACTTCTATATTTATGGGCGCTCGTTCACCTTGGCCATAGACCATAAGCCTCTTCAAGCAATATTGGGCCCGACAACCGGGATTCCCACCATCGCGGCTGCTCGTTTGCAACGCTGGGCCGTTACGTTGGCAGCATACTCGTACAATCTTATCTTCAAGAAATCGAGCGAGAACGCGGAAGCCGATTTCTGCTCGCGTCTGCCGCTGCCAGATCTTGAAGCGGAAACCAAAGAAACAGAAGAAACATTTTATTCGTTGCGATTGGACTCGTCGCCTGTTTCAAGTCGAGATATCGCGGCTTCCACATGTAAATACCAAGTTCTTTGTCAAGTGAAGGAATTCACAAATGTGGGATGGCCCGCGTCGATCAAGGATGAACAATTGAAGCCTTTTTTTCGCAGATGCAACGAACTGACGGTGCATCAGGGATGCGTCATGCTGGGCGCAAGAGTAGTCGTGCCTGCAAAGCTGAAAGGGTTTGTTCTGGACGAACTCCATGACGGCCATCCCGGCATCGTGCGCAGCAAAGAACTACCACGCAGCTACGTGTGGTGGCGAAGTCTTGAGGCGGACCCCGAACTTCGCATCAGAAGCTGCGCCAGCTGTCAAGAGCAACGTAACGCTCCAATCAACGCACCCCTTCACCCGTGGTCATGGCCGACTTAACCGTGGCAGCGCGTTCACGTAGACTTTGCGGGACCTTTTCAGAATACCATGCTTTTAGTGGTGGTCGACGAACACTCTAAATGGCCAGAGGTTTTCGAAATGAGATCGACAACTACAGAAAGCACGATTCGTTGTTTGACCGAGCTCTTCGCACGTTTTGGTTTCCCTGAAAGAATCGTTTCCGGTAATGGACCTCAGTTTGTTTCGCAGGAGTTCAAGCACTTCGTGCAAGCAATGGGAGCGCGGCACGTCCTCACGGCTCCCTACCACCCCAGCTCCAATGGGTTGACAGAGCGTTTCATCCAAACCTTAAAGAATGCGCTGCGCAAAGACGGCACAGGAGGAGCTCTGGAGGTAAAGCTGCATAAATTTTTGCTCTTGTATCGCAACACGCCACATGCGACGACTCGTGAATCACCAGCGGCATTGCTCCTAGGACGACGCTTACGCAGTCGGCTAGATGTCGTAAAGCCTTCCGTAGGGGAAAGAGTAGCACACAGACAGTGCACTCAGGCACTAAGTCGTCCGTGTCGCGAACGTCACTTCTTGGTAGGCGACAGCGTGTTAGCACGTAATTATTCCGGAAAACTAAAGTGGGCTCCTGCTGTGATTGTTGCTCAAACAGGACCTGTCTCTTTCCAAGTGCCTGCAACCACCCCGAGGGGCACCTTCACCTGGCGTCGTCGCCAGGATCAGCTGCTACAGAGGCCTGCAGAGGACGTTACCCCTAAGCATGGAACAGCTGGCGAAGTTACGACCAGCGAGTTCCTGGTTTATCCTGAGACTGCCGGCGCACCAGTTCCTTCCAGTCCACAACCGCCCATAGTAACTCCGGTTGCGCAACAGGCAACACCAGCACTCGCCGAGGCAAGACGCTACCACATGCGAATTCGTCGCCCACCAGATAGATTCTAATCTGGACTCTGAATGACTGTGCTCCATTAAAAGGGGAGGTGGTGTTGTGTCGGCTGGCGCTCATCTTGATAAGAGCACTCTGCGAAGTGCGCATGCGCCACTAAGTGTTAAAAAGCAGAGTGCCCCTTGCTAGCGGCCCTCTCTGTCTTGCCGAGCCTCAACCCACAAGCATGGGTTAATAAACGTCGTTCACCCGGAACTTGTCTGATCCTTTTCGGCACGCCTAGCGCAAAACTTGTCTACTGACTTGCTTCCTAATGCGACGAAATACAAACACCCTGCTTCACACAAATCACCGAGGAGAGCTCGAAAAAAACGACTACATGCCTCCTATAGGTCATTAAATTGAAGACAGACAAGTATTGCAAATATTTTGAAAGCACGGGATTAAAGTGCACGCTTCAAACTTTTGATAGACGTACTCAGAAAGTGGCTCCCATTTCCTGTAAACATTTCCTGTATATAGACAAAGAATGTTGAGAATTTTTTAAAGCAATTTATATAATTCCTCTCAACGAGCCGTAATAAAAGGTTTAGAAATCTTTCATTAGCTCTACACTGACACGCACACATCAACATTTGTCTTCAAATTTCCCTAAAATTACCCAAACTTACCTAAAGTTGCCTTCAATTTCCCTTGCTTTGTAAGAAAATATATACATTTTCCCAAATCGATATAACTGGCATAGAACATTTCTGAGCGTTTCCATAATCGCAACAGCAGCTTCCCTGCAAAAGGTAAACAAAAAAACATACTACACACCCTCAAGCAGGAAGCGCTGTCTAAATCGACTAATTATTGTAATGATATGACGCAAGGTTAGATATTCCTGACTGACGCATGCGCCTTTTCCATTTCTGTGCAAGCACGGCTTTTCCTTTTTGTGTAGGGCAGCGACTGCCACGTTGGGTTTGAGTGTTATTGGCTAACACTCCCAGGGTTGCATCTTGTACGCATGCATAAATACCCAAGAACGTGGATGTGAGAGCAGCCGCGGTCGTAGACAAAACTGGTAGTTTAGTGCGCAAGTAGCGCGGAGGTTGTGGGTTCTGCTGCCACTGGCTGTACTTGTTTATTCGTCCGCTTTCGTACCTCAATATCGTCATTTTCAGAGTCCACCTAAAGCTACAAACGTTTCCCCCGTGCTTTCCTTGGCTTGCTTATCGGTTTGCTTCGTATGGTTTTGCTGTTGTATCATAGCCTTGAAGCTGTGACGGTTGATCAGTTCTGTTAGTGATTTACAGGTTTGTTTGGCGCCACCACTTGTGTATTGCTCTAACATACATATACAAATTCAGCGGACAGTCAGCGATGTCTTCTAACTGCCTTTTTTGTTGCTGCTATATAGAAAATGGAACAGCAGCCGCCCAGATTCGATGCACTGTGTCAATTCTGCGTGGTGAAGAGTAATGTGTGCGGCTGCTACTACTGCTATAGACTGTCCCTAGAGTCTTCAGCTGGTATTAACCATGTCTCGCTTTGTAAAAATAAACTGTTTGCGGGTGATTTTTCTCTCGCAGGGAGTATATCTATGAGACGAAACAGTCATTCTGGCTGGCGTACGACCCTGAGAACGAAGGGTGAGTGGCGCTTCATTATTCTCGAAGTGCTCGCTAATCTGTGGCACCTGTGTCCTCCCACAGAGAGTACTACATACGGCTCAAGTTGCTGATGACCTCACGCTCTGTGGATGTCATGCACATCATTCCTCTCATCAAGGTGATGTTCCTGCAGCCCGCCCAAATGCCATTTTTTTTCCTAATTGTGCCTCAGTGCACACCTAATTATATTGCGCATTGTTATGGAGAAGATACAAAAAGAGTAAGCATGCAATCACTTATGTAGGAAGCCGCACCTCATGCTAGCCGTCAAATCTGGTACAGTGTTCTTTTGATGTACTTCACGCAACTCACAATATTTATTGTTACCTAATCAGTTTACTAACCGGTGTCATTGTGTGTCTTCCTTAGTACAAAAGATTCTCGCTTTGGTGCGGCGAAACTGAAAGAAATGTATAAAATCTCAATTTGAAAAGGCTGCACCGCTTCCTCATTTTGTACATTAATGTTTATTTAGGTGACCTAATTCGCACGTAATTTGGACATCGGTGCTATGGCGGCGCTCACGCTGGCTGGTGGGTCTACTATATTGCTCGAGCGTGCGTTTACCATGAAATGGAAGTAAAATATGTTTTTCTAGTGTTGATAAAAAAATCTGTTATTTCTTTTTATGACGTTCTGACGACAAATTATTTTGGTATTTTGAATAAATATGTGACTTCCTAAATAAATGAAAAATTAACTTCGGTATTATTGTTACACACACTCTAAAAATTTTAACACCCTTAAAGATGTAAATGACTTGTCCCATGGGTGACACCGTTTTTCGGTGTGTTGCTACACCCCAAGCAAAGGGGTGCAAATTAACACCCTACGAAGGAAAGGGTGGTATTATGATGTCGCCTTGCCTATGGGTGTAAAACAAACAACACCCTTTCTATATGGGCGTAACACAGACACCACCCTTTCAATATGGGTGTAGCATGGACAACACCCATCCAAAAGGGTGTTATCCCTGCAAGTATTTCAGCGTTCACTACAGCCATGTATTTAATGGACAGACTAGCTGTTGTGAATGCTGCCTAGTTTTAGCTATGGTACTACCTTGTTCAGTATGAGCCAGAATCTGTGAGGCGTCGTCATATTGCGCTTCTGGTCCGTCATGTGGTAGCATATATAACGTGCGACCCTTTAAGGCAAAAAAATTTAAGTTTCACGATCGCAGCAATGCACACACCCTATGCTTTTCGTAATCTTCCTCTGCAGTGATAGTACACTGCCGGCAGGATGCAGAGCGCAATAACAACGCGCGCTGCACTAAGGACACAGGATCTGCCGAACCTTGGTGTACCAGTACTTATCACTCCATGGAAACAGCACAGCCAAAAGCATGATGTTACATGCATTTCAGAATTAAGTAAAAACCTCCACTTTTCTTGGTCAAAAATTTTCGCAGCACCACCAGCTGGATCAGGAGGGAAAACACCACAGCTCATTGTTGTAGCTCATATTGAATGCATTAGAGCGCAAGCAATGCATGGATTGGCGATGGTAATAAGTGCAGTACTACAGAAGCATACGTTTGCCTGTCAAGCAGTTTATTGCCGTTTTAAGCACATATTTGATACCTCTATTCAGCAATGTTGTCATTTATCATCACGGGATGCTTATACTAGTACCTTCACATATATAATGACCTAAAGGTAGCACTGAAAGCCCAAGAACAAAGTGCAATGAAGCGCGTCCACTTAGAATAATGTTTCAGCATTTACAGACAAAACTGCATGTGTAGCTGTGCATGCTGTTTAATATATCAGCATGCACTATTTCCTGAAATTTATGTATGCTCCATTTACTGCCAGTGACATGCTTATACCCAATAATTTAGTTTATTTTTCTCCATGTGCTTGCATTGAATATTCCACAGGCATTGTAAGTTAAGCTAACAGAAGAACAATCAGGTAGTCTAAGGTTACGTAATTGAACAAGATCATTGCAAAATTTTTGACGAAATCTCAGCAGAAAAGTATTTATTATTTCATTAAACAGAAATGGTTACATAATAACGTTTGCACATTTTAAAAGTAAAAAAGAAAGATAAGCAGTAAAACCATGCCAATACAAAGACATAAGCACCGAGTAATGGCACAGGCTGTTCAAATAAACTTTAAGCAGAAAAGATTTTTTAGATAACCTCACTATGAACTATGACATGTTTTCATTCGAAAAGCACTGCATCTTATTATAAAGTACAAAAATAGCCGGTCACATAAGAAAGAACAAGTCTCAGTGTGTCTATGTGAAAACAAGGATAGAAGGTTCGGCGAGTTGGTACAGTAACATGATCTTGGATTCTAGTGCGAAGTGACATGGACACAGACTAGAAGCACAGAGCATGAGCGCTAACGCTCAACTAAATTTTTATTGAAACGAAGAACGTATGTATATATGTACATATATATATATATATATATATATATATACACAATATGAAACAAAGTTTTTCACAACAAATAGGCTCGAGAAGGCTGCTTATCCTGTACATTTATTATCACTAACCTACGAAAAGCTTTTAAAATGGGTAAAATGCCCCGCTAAGAAACAAGAAAAACAGAAAAAAAAAGGTTGGCTGTGGTGCCCTATGTACATAGATTATCCCATGGTTTATGGAACGTGGCCAATAGATATGACGTGGATAATGTTTTCTCGGCCCCCGCAATTGTCTATCATGTGCATTATGATAAATAGGAAACTTGAGCAGGATGGCAAAAAAGAAAAGACGATTGCAGCGTTAGACGTGTGTGCCTTTTTGTGCCTTGTAACCCTGGTATAGTTTATCAGATTCCTCTCAAGTGCGGGAAGACTTACAGTAGACAGAGCGGCAGGTGCATTAATAATAAACTGAAAGAACACAAACATTCACTTTACAAGCCTAATGCTTCACATATAGCGTCACATTGTTTCAATTGTGGTTGTAAACCTTTGTTTCAAGACAAAAATTCTTTCAAGACACCAATGCCAAACCACAAGGAAAATAATCGAGGCATTCCACATTTAAAGATTAGGAGAGACTAGCGTTAGCCATGCATCTTTCTGTTAGAATGTGAATTTCGGTATCTTCACAACACGTGTGTTAATCTGAAGTAGTGTCTTTTTGTAGTTTCCTTTTTTGACTTCCCTACTTCCTGATATGTTTAACTGATGTCTTTATACCTTGTCAAGTTCGTATCGTGCAGTTTATTGCAACCACCTATATATATATATATATATATATATATATATATATATATATATATATATATATATGTTCTTCGTTTCAATAAAGATTTAGTTGACAGTTAGCGCTCGTCCTGCCTGCATGTAGTCTGTGTGACTTCGCGGAACAATCCAAGAGCATATGTGAACAAAACATGGCTAGTAATAACTAGTGGGCACTGCCCAAAATTGGAACGTGAAAACTAACAAGAGTAAAGACATATACTTCGCTCAGCTGAACTGCAAAATATTGCAAATATCACACAGACAGCATAAAAACTGGGCAGGACAGAGCACTGACTGTTATTTGTAGTTGAAATATGCACACCAAATCTAGACATAAGAAGTCAAAACTATACTGCCAGAAATGATCATCTTTCCAAGAGACCACTGAGGAACAAAAGGTATACTTTTTATAATTCCATTTCATAGATTACTGATCTAATTAACCTTGACATATGACCTCTTGTGCGTCACAAATGCCCTGCTCTCATTACATAGGCATGATTGCCAGCCTTGGTGAAAGACTGACTTGCACTAATGTTTTGAAGAAACACCGGTAAAAATGCTGCTTGTTTTCAACTTTCTGTTCTGACAGCACACTTGTGGGCAGTTGTGAACGCAGTTGCCTGTAGGGCTCAAACATTATGTTTTGGGTGTGCAGGTACTGTCTACCGAACACCTGGTTCAAGATAGCTTGCATCTCAGAGTGTGCAGCCACACTGGTGGCACAGCATTCTTTTTTCACCTTGCCAGTTGATAAAGCCTCAGCAGCTGCAATGACTTGCGACTGCTCGTAAAGGTGCCATAAGGTCAGGCAGCAAACACAGATACCACGTAGTAAAACTTTCAGAGTGCATTGTGTGTGTCGAGTTGTGTAATTTGTACTTTAGTTCGGGAGCACTGCCACATTCACAACTATTCATTGCAGCTCATAAATTTCAACCATATTAACTAAATAAATTAGGACAATTCCTTCAGTATGGTGGCAGATGCTCAGCTGCAGGCTTTCTAGAACAATGCATTATCTTCATACAGTGCCGGTACAGCCCGTAGCACATTTTTCAAGCACTCCAGACAAGTACACCGATTACACTGTACACAGAGCATCTGGTGTTCATTCATCTATAGAGGCAAGGTAGCCCCTAGAACACGTTTTGTGGCAGGCATGCTGGGCCTTTTGTCCCCTGAAATGCAAGTGCCATTTGGTACGTGAGTACCTGTAGTGTCCTTTACATCTAAATGAATATTGAATACATAGTGGTAACATGAAGATGACAAAAAAAGCCATCAGCCATCAACTGTGTGGCAAATCTGGGTTCAAGCTACACTCTTATCAAATATACCTGTAGGCATTGCGACAAATGTGCTCCCAAGATCTATGAGGCATTAGTCATTGCAGAGCTTAAGGACATGACAATCCTCGCATGATTACGTTCTTGAGGCTTTTTCCCCACTTTCCATCTTTTGAAACGTGTATACTGTAGTCATGAAAACAAAAATGCTACAACTGGCGTGTGATAAGTTTTGCGTCTTATTTCCTAGCGGCTCATTGAAACGAGCCACGATGACAAATTCAAATGCTGTTACCTCATCAGACATTCAAATTTCTTAAACACTAACAAAACCAGAAAGGCATTAGAGTGAGCATCACTTAAATACATTGCACTGGTTTGAAGTTATTGCACGGCTTTCTGCCAGGTAAAAATGTTAGAAACATCAAAAATGTTAAGATTCTACGGCCAACCGTGAAAACTAAATAAAAAAATCATTAAGCTTTCTTAAACGGGTTCAGAAGCTTTACAACAGCCGTCTTGGTGATGGACACGCTGATACATGAGCAGCCATTACACTGAGATGAGAATGTCGAGGGCTTCGCATGGAAGTCTGCGAGACACTGCAGAGTAGTTCTTGGTCCACATGAAGGAGGTTGCTTGCATACACGTCGGGGCTACCATACTGAATGCATGGTGTTACCGCAACTTTTTCTCCCAGCATTGTGGTAAAAAAAGCATGGTTAAGTTTAGACGATATTTAATATGTAAAAAAAGAGGTGAGGCATGCAGACAGGATACAAGAGTAGAGAAGTGAACACGAACGCAAAAAACACGTAGAATTTCATGAAATTGTTTTAATACATAAAATTTTTGTACTATGTGTCATTCATTATGAGGGCTCATACCGTACAATATTTCATATATAAGCAGGTAGAGTTATCAGCTTGGTCAGTTTGTACAAGCTCGTTTGGGGCAAGAAATAGAGTTTCACAAAGACAACCTCAACATTCTTGATTGAAAAAGGAACACCTTAGATGAAATGCAGTCCTGTGAGAAGGAATTGCACAGTTAAAAAACAAATTAAAACTGGCACACCGATTCTGAAAAAACGAGTAAGCAGATGCTACTGCAAAAAGCTAATTAATTAATAGGTTTTAGTAGCAGAAGGGCATCTTTGACCAAAGAGTACCAAGTCTATACTGCAAAAGATAAACTTAGCAAATCTTTACAAAGCAAATATATAAATATGACTAATGTCTCTCTGCACTACAGTTGCGTTGCTCTAGCATGAAGTCATTTTAATGCATGCACATGTACATACACACGCTACACCTAAGTGGAACAGCTGCAGAATTAAAATTGGGCCGCAAAGAATTCGCAACCTCTAACCCTTGATCCCAAGCTGTAGTAGTGACTGCAGGTAGTACCAATATCGCCAATGACGAGTCGCACTCTTTCTGCCCGATGTTATGCTGCTCTGACTGTCAAAGATGAGTTACAGTCGGCATTGAGGGAAAGCTGCCCTCAAGAGCAGCTTTTATTTTTGTGTTATTTCTAACCAGAGACCAATGAACTAATATATTTTTAGAATGAGAATGACACCGAAAAAATGAGAACATAAAAAATTTGGAAAGTTTGGTACATTTTTTCGGAATTAACTTGGGTGTTAAGGGGTAAAGCAGCAATCCAGATTCTAGAACAAGTTTTGACATGTTTGCTACCAGTAAATGCTAGAAAATATGTTGGCATTCTGTAGTTTTGTCCAACAATGTAAAAGGGATTCTTAATAACTGAGGAAACAAATGGAAAGGTATCATGAAGTATATTTCGTGAATGTAACGCAGAATCACTCCACTTCTGTTACTATATAATCTCCACTCGATTAAGCTGCACTTTCTGAACTAGTTCAGGAGGTGCTGCATTTCACTACTCGTTCCACCATATCAACATGGCTGCAACTGCACGTTGTGATTTGTTTTACTTAGTGCAGGCTTTGTAGAGGGCGAGTTCACAGCATTCCCTGCACTTGGCCGAAAGGTAGCATGTAGCATGTTTACGCAGCAGGTGTGGTGCCGCTTCTAAACGAGTGAGGTGCAGAAATCATAGAGGTTCACACAATAATTATTAGAGGGAACTCTGACACTAGTGTCTACAGGAGATGAAAGAAGAACGGTTGTACCAGCATGGGAATTATGGGAATACATGGATTTGCATAAACTTCGTCAATGTGGCTTCAAACGGCTTTGTGACTTTGTAAACTAGTCATTTTCAACAATATACTGTGTAATAAATAAATAAACATTAAAATCGTACGACGACAGGGTTTAAACACAGGAACTCTAGAACAGAAGTGTGACATTGAAACCATTAAGCCACGGAGGCATCTAGCGACAAGCGAGTGCAACGCCCTGATGAATTTATCGCGGGCATACCAGCGCCTTGAGACGCTTGGCGCGTTTCCATTTGGCCACCTGGACAAGCTCAATCGTTGCAATTAATAGCAATTATGCGTGTTGGCGGCGTCTTCTGCACATCAAAGAGTATAGACTGCGCTGAAATTGACAATAAGATTTATATAGCGTAGTACATACGAGGCCACAAGAACGTCTGAATTCACAAACACGAATATAAGACAAATCCATGTGCTTCCCATCATTCCCATGGTGGTAAGACTGCAGCGCCAGTGTTCCGTCTAGTAATTACTGTAAGAAACTCTATGGCAGAAATAACCGAAGTGCCTGGCATTTTGTTCTGGAGTAGTAAACTAAGTTTTGCAGTCCCATAAATCTTACTGGTCATTAGTTCCAAGTTTTTGTGCAGTCACATGTCTAGTAGGCAATTGTGGTATTTTGCATAAACCTTGCAAAGCCAACTGTGATGAAACTTCACTCTGGTAAATTGCTTATGATCGAATAGCATAGACTACTCAAGCAATCTCTGCAAGGCAAGTGAAGTAATTTTCTTATTAGCAGCCTTTAAACAGCATTCGAGAATATGACACATGCACCTCAGATATGCAAATATTTCCTTGACTCAGCAAGAAGCGATGTTTCATGTTCCACGAGGCTACTTCAATCAAAGCGCTATTGGTGCTCTCTAAACACAATGCCAATGCAGATGATCAAAATATTTTTCAGGGGCAACAGTTATGCCTGAAATCAGGCTAGATTAGTTTTTATAAACACATGATCAGACCATGTTAGAAGTGCTTCTTAAAATACTCCTATTTATTAGACTAGTCATATCTCTGTACACAAAGGCTACTAATTAGGTTCCATCATCTTAACAAAAACTTCACTCAGTAATACAGATGCTGTGATAACATTTGAGACCATATTGAGATGCTGAACAAGGTTGATTGATCGATTGATTGATTCTTTATTGGTTTATCACATATACATGGTATGGGAGGCGAAGGGAAAAGCCATTCAAGGATGGCTTGAGGGATTCCTTCGGCCCCACGCTGGCAAAGACAACAGCAGAGGCACACACGTCCTGTTCACATGGTCGTACACTTTTACAAAACCATCATATTAAGCACAACATTGCCATAAACCTTGACAAAACCATAAAATTCTATAGCTCCTATTCTTCCAAACGAGATGAAAGGATACTGAGGGTGAAAATTTTCCTTAATCACAACAGGAAGATGCCAGGGAAGGCACGTGGAAACTTATTTGTAGGGGTGTGCGAATACTGAAATTTTCGAATACGAATCGAATACGAATAAGGCGAAAAACTGTCTTCGAATATCGAATCAAATATCCAATATATCTTTAGTATTAAAAATTGCAAAACGATGTAAGAATAGCTTTATTACCCTTTTAAATATATTACATTTTAGAAAGCTGCTTCACGTTAAAGAGGCACTCATTATAGTTAATGCACTCAGGTAATGCCAGGTAATGCTCTCAGTCAGGTAAAACGCTCGTTCCAGGTTATCGTGAAGGAAAATTAACTGCTGAACATGTTCAGAAAGTAAACGCTCTCTATGCACTGTAACAACATTTCCACTGGTAGAAAAGACCCTTTTACTAGGAACTAAGGTGGTGGTGGTAGAAACATTTATTGCCTATGATATGAATGGTGGGGGCACTTGGGTGCTCCCTTACTATGAGGGGGCACCCTTACAAAGCGAAGGAGAGTCCTTGAAGCGCAATCCTTCTTATTGCACTGGAGATGATCCGGCACTGGTCTTGTGCAGAAGTGCACGTCAGAAGAGTCTCCCAGTAAGACACCCCCATGGCAGAGGATGGGGGATGAGGGAAGGTGGGGCATGTGAGGAGGGTGTGCAGGAAGTATCCTGGTTTGCGGCAAAGTTTGCATGTTGAGGGGAATTGGTCTGGGTATCTGGCATGTAGTAGTATGGGGTATGGAGCAGTCCGAGTTTGTAGTCGACGCTAGTGTGCGGCCTGCTCAATGGTGAGGGACGGTGCTGGAGGTGTGTATTCCCTTCGTTTGTCCCGGCAGTACGAGAGAATGTCACGGAAGGAGAGCAGGCACTCCCCGGCCTGTAGAGGGGGCTCGGCTCCCACTGCCCGGAATGTGAGACCTCGGGCGAAGGAATGAGCCTCCTCGTTGCCGGGGAGGCCGGCATGTGCTGGCGTCCAGATTAGGGTTATGCGGCGCTGGGGCTGCCAGAAGCGTAGTAAGCGCGCAGCGGTGCGGCATATGTAGCCATTGGCATAGTTGATAATGGCGGATTTGGAGTCAATGATAATTTTGGTGGCAGATGTAGAGATCAGTGCAAGCGCGATGGCTGCCTCTTCTGCCTATGTGGTGGAATTGGTGATGATTGAGCTGGAGGTTAGAAGCTTTGCTTTATTGCCGGCTACCGCCAGGGCCATACGGGAGCCTGACGTATATTCCGCTGCGTCCACGTAGACCACCTCATGGTCCTCGCCATGCTGTTTGTGGAGGGTCCGAGCCCTTGCTATTCGGCGGTTCCCGTCTCCCTCAGGTTTCATGCTCTTGGGGACAGGGGGTATGTTGGGGCTAGAGCGGAGGATATGAGAAAGGGGGACCCTCTCGGTAGGCTGAGTAATTGGGGTTAGGTTTAATTGGGATAACAGAGTGCCGCGAGCCTCTGAGTTAGGTGGCTTCTCTTTACGGTGGCTTAGAAGCCACCGTAAAGGTGGCATCTCTGAGTTTCTCAAAGGTATTGTGGACACCGAGTTTGAGGAGTCAGTTGTTGGATGTGCTGGGAGGAAGGCGTAGAGCTGCTTTCGCGCAACTCCGTAGGAGCGCGTTTACCCGATCTCTCTCCTTCTGTGGAAAAGGTAGGTAAGGAAGAGCATATGCGGTGCGGCCTATTATGTCAGCCTGGGTGAGGCGAAGGGTGTTTCCCTCGCGTAAGCCAGCCCGGCGGTTCGCTATGCGGCGAACCAGTCGGGTACTTTGTTGAGCGTGTGTTTGGAGAGTCTTTAAGACTTCTCTGTGCGCGCCATGAGAGCGGATAACTAGCCCTAGCACTCGGATTTTGGATACTAGTGGGATTGGGTGGGCGCCAAGCGTAAGGGTGATGGGAGGAATGACTGAATCGTGTTGCTTGTGGCGGTATAGAAAGACCTCCAATTTTGAGGGGGAGCAGGTCAGGCCATGCTCTCGTACATATGTGTCGATGGCGGTTAGTGCCAATTGTGGGTGTTCTTCTATTTCGGCGTTACTGCCTCGGTTTGTCCAGACAGTGATGTCGTCGGCGTAGATGCTAAAATGGATGTCAGGGATTTAAGCTAGTTGTTGGGGTAGGTGAAGGAGCGCTATATTGAACAATATAGGGGAAAGGACGGCTCCCTTGTGCGTACCTCGTGCGCCGAGTGTGATGCCTGGGAGGCTGTATACGCCGAAAGTATGTGTGGCTGTGCGGTGGCCGAGGAAGTCTCGGATGTAGTTGTACATCCTGGCTGCGACTCCCAAGGTTGTAAGGTTTTGTAGGATAGCTGAGCGTGCATCGTTGTCAAATGCCTTAGTAGGATCCACACCTAGGATAGCTTTAGTGTCGTTGGTTTCGGAATCTAGAATGTGATGTTTTAGCTAAAGGAAGACGTCCTGTGTGCAAAGTCCAGGACAAAATCCAAACATGCAGGTGGGCATCAGATCTTTGTTTTCTAGGTAACGGCAGAGCCTAGTCCGGAGTACGTGTTCCATGAGTTTGCCCAGCGAAGATGTCAAGAGATGGGTCTGAGGTTAGAGGGGAGCAGAGGTTTCTCAGGTTTAGGTATGAAGACGAATTTGTCCTCTTTCCATTGCAGTGGGAGGGTGCCCTTTTGCCAGCACCCGTTAAAGTATTCGGTAAGGGCCGTAATGGATTCGGCGTCGAGATTCCGGAGTGCCTTGTTATATACTCCATCCAGACCGGGGGTTGAGCACGTGTTATGTCTCTGGAGTTCAGCCTGAACTTCTGCTTCTGTAATGGGTTGGTTGAGGAAGTCGTTAGGGGGGCCTGCATAGTCGGGGTGTGTTAAAGGAGGGTGTGTGGGGAAGTACAGATTTCGAAGTTCTTGGAGGTGTATCGGAAGTATGTATGAGTTTGGTGAGGTTGTGTCTTTGTGTAGTCTTCGACTGTGTGGAGTCTAATAAGTGTCTAAAGAGGTTCCAGGTCTGAGGTAAACTCATATTGCCATCTAGCTTGTTGCATAGTGACGCCCAGTTTTGTCGTGAAAGAGTCGCTGCGTGTGTCTCTATCTCTTTGTTGAGACGGGCGAGGCGGCGTCTGTGTCCGGTTCCAACGCTGACTTTGCCAGCGTCGTTCTAGGCTTGCTTTGGCTTCCCGTAAATGTAGGAGGTGGGAGTCAACTGTGTCGCTGGGGTAGTCCTCCCATAGGGTACGAGTTACTAGTCGGACATCACTTTGTAGTTGTTTGGACCATTCGGTGATGTCCTTGATGGGGGCGGAGGTGCGGGCTGCTCTACATGATCGGAAAGAATCCCACTTCGTGAATTTGGAGCCTCTGCAAAACCTGCGGGGTAGTTGAATGTTTAAGAGAATTTCGATGATGCAATGGTCACTACCCAAATTCTCTAGTGTGTTGCACCATGTGGCGTGAGGGAGGCGATGTGCGAATGGAAGGTCTGGCGTAGTGTCTTTACAGACGCTGGTTCCCGTGCGTGTAGGAGAGGTAGGGTCGGTGAGTAGAGAGAGACCGGCTTGTTGCGCTGCTAACCACACCCGACGGCCTTTCGGTGGGTCATGTGGGCAACCCCAGGCCTTATGCGGGGCATTAAAGTCTCCTACAACGAGTAAGGGGCACTTGTTTGCTATGCGCTTCGCAAGTGTAAAGAGGCGTTCGAAGTTGCTTTGTAGGCACTTTGGGTGGCTATATACATTTAGGGTAAAGAGACTGTTCGCTCGAGTGTGTTGCCGCACAAGCTCAAATTGAAGGTGATCAATGTCTTGAATCGGTAGGGTATGGGAGATCGTGGTTATGGAACGACTAACTAGAAGCGCTACCAGGGAGGGCAGGGGGATGGGGGCAGAATAGGAGTATAGCCAGGGTGGGTAAGTGGGTTGGAGGGTTCCTGCAGGGCAAGGATTTCGCACTCCGTTGCGCAGGACAGCATTTGGTGAACCACATGACGCTTCTGGCGAAAGCTCCGGCAGTTCCACTGCCAAAGTGTAAGATTATGATTTGGAGCTGCCATCATGAGAGTCGACAGGAGGGGAAGGAATAAAGGGGGGGGGCGAGTCGTGAGCTATGACAGGCATAGGGTTGTCGTTTCCTTCAGTTGCTTTAGCCTTCTTGCCTCTATTTGGGGTGGGGTCCCGCTTCGGGAGCGCGGTTGGGTAAGAGGTGAGCCGGGACTCAAGATCGCTACCTCGGTCAGAGAAGCCTTGGGTTAGCACGTCTATCGTTGGTTAAAAGCAGTATTGTCTTGTGTTATGTGGATTACCGCGCATTTGAGGGTTGCACGCTTCTGGTTGATGTGAGTAATAGCGTCCTGCAATTTTGCCTCAAAGCGAGCAGCGAAGGGCTCAAGCAGGGTCGGAATATCGTCCCGTGAGGTAGCGCTGGAGGGATTGGGTGCTGTGCATGGAGTTGAATTTGCTGAGGGTTCCGTGTCAGCCTCCACTGCTAGCAAATCAGGAGAGGAAGTAGGGTTGGAGTGACTGGGCAAGGTATGGGCGGTGGGTGGGTTGGGGGTGGGAGGTTGGGATGCGGCAGGAGCGGGGGCAGGTGGAATGGGAGGTCCTGACGCAAGAGCACTGATCTGGGTTTCCAGTTTGGCGATATGTTGATGAAGGGCGGCGGCTTCTTTCCGGGCTGCTGTAGCTTCTGCTTTGGCAGCCGCTGCCTCCTCCTGGGATTTCGCAAGGGCGTGTTGTAGACTGGGAGTCGCTGTCATGGATGGCATGTGCTTGCTTCAACGGCGCTGCCCAGGCTTGCTTGTGTTGGTTGGGCGACAACTGGGGAAAATTGTCCCCGGATGTGATCAATTCTTCATGCCGCGTTTGTGGGCGGCTCGGCTGCTTCCGTGTCTGGTGAAGGTTTCGTCCACTGCACGATCCCGTGCCGGTAAGGTGAGGGCCCTCGCACAGAATGCAATTAGGCGTGCAAGGAGGTTCTTGTTGCGGATGTTGTATTCCACAGCGGTGGCGAAGATTGGTCTTGGGGCTTGGGCATACGTCATGACAGTGACCCGGTTGTCTGCAATTTGTACAGGCTTCCGGACTGCTGCGGTATTGGGTGCAGCGGTGGATGGCTCCTATGTATTTGATGGAGTTCGGGACTGCGCGTGCGTCGAAGGTGATTAGGATGGAGTGCGTCTTTCCCATGCGTCGGGCTGCTAATATGGTGTGCTCTGGATTTCTTCTGACCAGCTCTTGGCGGAGTTGCATTGGGGTCTCGTCGTCATAGGCGTTTGTGATCACTCCTCTGGTAGCCCCCGGTGGGGGTGCCACGTAAGTTGCGCACGGCTAGGTTCGGTCTCCAATGTTGAGGGAGGTCAGCGTCTTCAGAGTCTCGGCTGTTGGGAAATGTGTTGTTGCCATGGTGAAAATATTGTTGGTCGGGTGGATGCGTTGGCAGAAGTCGTCCGGTAGAGCGATCTGGACCTGGGTCTGCACTGCCTTTCTGAGTCGAGGTGTTGGGATGTCTAGGAGTCGCACTTCACCTCGCGGGCGAACGACCACTCTAATAGCGTTGGGTAGGAGTGGCGGCAGTTGCTTGCTGCGTTGCACTGTGAGGCGAGCCTCCTTGGTCGCAGGTGGTAGGCGGGCCGGTGTCTTGCCGCTGCTGGTTGCGGCTGCTGCGTCGGGGGCCGCGTTCGTGGCGTTTGGGTTTGCTGCCTCGGAGGTAGCGTTGTCCGAGCGTTGAGGTGGTTTCGGCGAACTGGCCGGTCGGGAGGCATAGGCTTTATATAGAACTGGTGTCCAATCGTCTGACTGGAGCTCTTGTGCGGTTACGGTGTGGCCTTCAACCGTTAGTTTCATGTTAATGGCTGGCGTCGCCGGCGGTGCCGTAGGAGTGGCGGAGTCCGAGTAAGGCTTAGCTCGGCCGCTGGGCGTCTCTTTGGAACTGGAGAGCCGGAGCCGCCGGAGTCTCGAGGCCAGCCGTGCCGCTCGCGGTGCTTCGGGGGACCCTGGCTGGGGGCGGCGGTTCGGGCCGAATTACATGCCGTGGAGCAGTGGTTAGGCACGTCTGACCTCGACGAGCGCGTGGTGCTCCCCTAGGAACTGAGGTGGCAGGGATGGCCAAGTACTTCTGAGCGAGTGCACTTAAAAACGGTTACTTGAAGCGGCCGATGGACTGCCACCACTCACTCACAAGGATTCTTGCCGATTTCCAGAATAGGCTTTTCCGCATAGTATGTAACTTCCCTCTCAGGGTCAGATGCCAAAAGTGTCTTCTCCTTGGTCATCACTAGATCATCAAAAGCATTCCATGCCTTGGATGCCACCAGTAGACAGGAAGTCGACGCTCGTATGGCAGTGTCCCCACTGGGTTCCAAGTAGCTGCCTGGAGCTCCCTTGTCACAAGGTCTTTCAGTCAGATCATCTGACCAGATGCCTGATAAACTGAGGCCTTAAAGCGCCGATCAAGAAACGTGGCCAGGCTGGCCACTTCGTCAAATTCGCACTCAAAAAACGGGTCTTGATACATTTTGCAAGATTGTTAGCAAACCCTGAGTTGCCTTTGCAACCTTCGAGGCAATGTAGTATTCCAAAAATAATTGGAATTTGACATGACAAGGAGGGGTACTTTTCAGCACTCAAGATCACAGTTGCGTCAAATAAATGTATCTATGCTCAAGTGATGTGCAGAGTACTGGACCAGTTGGACAATCGTCCACTTTCAGAACTAAAAGCTTTAGGCCAATGCTCCGAAAGAACATCCGCGTTGAAGGCCTTACGCGCGCTGTTAAGGTTCTTGGGGTCTACGGGGCTTCACAACAGACTCTAAGAATGCCGCCCCCTACCGCTCTGTAGTGTACGCGCTTTGTTCGTGCTTGTCTCCCTTTCTTTCTATCTCCCCCTTCTACTCTGTTTCTCTTTTTATCCCTTTTAATCTTTCCCCCTGCACAGGGTAGCCAACCGGAACTACCTCTCGTTAACCTCCCTGCCTTTCTCTGCATTATTTTCTCTCTCTCTCTATCTATACTCGTGTCCAATGTGGTGAGCTGAAGTGTGATGGACTCTGACTTCAAGGAGCCTCGAGAGCATGAGGTACTGACTGTTGCATCTTGTGTCAACATCCTGCACAACATAGAGTACGTCTTTGTTCAACTGCCTCTGCAGATCATTCAGTCTTTTCTGCGCACTAAGGCTGTGTTTGTAGTGTCCTACAGTTGCTTTCGCTTTCTTGCAGAGTCTGTTGATTGCCGGAGTACACGACAGCGAATCGTTTATCGCCAGCTGCAGAGTGTGCGCAAACAGGCTCGCTGGAGCCATGACAGTCTCCTGGCTGCCGCACGCATATTGCGGCCGTTGTCCGTCACGATGTACTTCACGGACGCGATTGGTATCTCCCAGTCGGTGCATAGCTGCTCCGATAAGGCAGCTATGTTCACAGCCGTATGACTATCCGGCATATGTCGCGAGTTCGAAGTCAACTTTTTCATCTCGAACTTCACCGTAAGAAAATGACACGCGAGGCTTGTAAAGCCCTCGTTGGCACGTGACGTCCAGATATCGCTCGTATAAAAGCGAGAGTGCTGGTTCCTTGTTGAAGTGCTTTTCGCAGATCGCGTCGTACGTTTGCCCTTGTTTCGTCGTACAGGCGCTGGACGAGCACATGCGAGAGATTTGTTGGAGCCGGCAGACTGTAGCATGGTACAGCTGCTTTAATTACTGCTTTGAACCCCCGGTTTTCAACAAAGCTCTAAGGAAGAAGATCTAAGGCGACCATTTCTGCTACTTTTTGGTTAAGTTCACTTTATTTCTTCTGAGACAATGGCTGCTGTCTTTGCTATAGTATATCGTCCAGTGTCGGTTGATTCTTCAACGGCGCGTTTGCAGCGGCGTCTTTTTTGTACTCTTCCATCAACAAAGGGTGCTGTTTCTTGTGATTTTGAAGAGTAGTAGTCGTTCCCGTTAGCGATTGTAGAAGCCGTTCGCACGACTTGCACCGAGCTGTCGACGGCGAGAGTCTTGTGTAGTACCGCCAAAGAAGGCTTCTTCAGGCTTTCTTTTCTTACTTGCTCGGTAGCTCGTCTTCCGAAGTTGATGCCATTCTCAGAGAACACGCTTGAGCGAGGGCTGTATCAGCACTCAGTTACAAATTGCACCGTGGCGAATTTAGCATGGTTGCCTCACAGAGCAGCAGCGCAGCACGTAGCAAAGAGCCTGCGACCACCTTAGAACAGCAGGAACACAAGTAACACTACGAACAGGCCTAGAACACACTGATACAAGGTGTCGAGCATGTCATTCTTATCATGCCGTTAAGTCAAAGAAACATGGCTCTTTCTCATGATTCGCTACACATTGATGGCTCACACAACTTAGCCGCTTCTATACATGCCTTGTAAGTACCAGGTGGTCTGCGTGACTTGTGCAAGCTTTAAATATGTACAAGTGCCACGTAGCTGGACAGAACCAAGGTAATGTCGTTTGCCATCGTTTTGAGCAAGTGAAACCAATTTTTGCATTTTTACTAATTAGGTAATTAGTTATTAACGAATATTTAACTGCTCAAATATTATATTCAAAGTAAAAGTGTCATTACGAAAATTGTAGAGCATCCTGAAAAATTCCCAATCCAGCTTTCTACTGCTCAATAGGTGCAACAAATTTTTTTCAAACTTCAAAGAAGCTTGTGAATGCATGCAAGAAGTGCCGTGCAACTAACCACTCGTGCACCTGAACACCATTTGGCTCCTCCTTTCATGCTTGAAAAAAATTTTTCGATAGATTATTTTAGGAATTGATTAATTATTATTGACTATGTTTTAGGCAAAATGCATGAAATAGTGTGACTGCCACCTCCATTTCCGGCGACATGAATTGACTCCATTTTCATGTCCAAATCCAGCTATACATGGTGCGTGTTTTGAGCTGGTTCTGTAATTTAGGCTAGTTTTGATTATTGAAGCTTCGCACCCTAATATTGGAGTCAGGCTATAAAGAAATAGCTACATAAACGGTCGCTGTCAGTGCTCCCTACTCCTTTAACTTAGTGCAAAGTGCTTGAGAGCCAAGAAGTTGGTAGTTCTAAGCAGTATTTCTCATTCTGACCTGGTGTTATAGCCCAGTTACTATGGAGCCATGCTGCTCAGTCATGCTGGTCACAGCTTCAATCTAGGCCATGGCAGCTGCCCTCCAATGGGGGTAAAATGCAATAACGCTTATGCACTTAGATTCAAATATACATTAAAGAAGGCCAGGTTCCCAAAACTTCAGGTTGTGACTTTGGAATGTAAAATCCCTTAATTTAATTTTAAAATCTAAAGGTGCTTTATTAGGAGCAGGGACATCATCTTGAGCTTTTACTACACTGCCATGGCACCAAGAAGCTCCGAGTAAAAAAAACAATTTATTAGACAATTTCCATATCTTGCAAACATTTACAAACACTTCTCTGCATGCATCTCTGTTGCTGTTATATTTAGATCCGTATGTCAAGGTGGTTTACGATGTTAGAACGTCTTTCAAAGCTGTTTCTTTTACCGCTTTAAAGTTGTTGGTTATTTTGCATCTCTGTGTGTGTCGAACACACATTTCAGTGCATCAATTTCTTCAGAAAGTGCACTCCTCTTTATTTATTTGTGCATGCAAAAAGGGTTCAGAAGAACTGCTTTCTGGAGATCTGTATAACAAACAAAAACTATTATATGTAGGCTGCACAAAGAGAAAGGATCGGTTTGTAAATATGTTATTTAGTTCTTAAAAAAAAGAGGCAACTGTCAGTATTCTGTTCCAAAGTAAGCATTGCCCCTACCTGGCTCTGCTTCATTTTCCCATGTTCATGGTCCATTGGGGGGCATTCAACTAATAAGCTGCACTTTGGCCATGTCGGGTGTGCTGTCACCAAGCCCAAGGTCGATCGACATCCTCACCCAAAGTCGAGTCCAAACTCTATAAAAGAAACATCTCACCATTTTGCTATCAGTTTTGTCATTTTGCGTGTTTCAGACACGGCCGTCAGCGAAATATTTCGTCACTTGGATACTGAAAAAAATTCAAGCATTTTCTTGCAGCCAAGCTGAATACACAGTAAATGGAGAACATTAAAGAGCAAATACAGTTGTCACATTAGATTGATCAAGTACAGCAGAAATGGAAATAAATAAGTGATACTGTGTCTGTTGGCTTTGAATGCAAGAAACGCAAAAAAAGGAACTTGCAGCCAAGCCACTTTGAATTTCCCGCGTTTCCTACACCTCACAACAAGTTTGGCATCGTCCGGTACTCGGGGATAGTAATCGCATAAAATTAAGATGAACGAGCGTCGGCATAAATTAACAGGATACTTAACTGGACAATATTTGCGTATAAAACAACACACGTAGCGAAGCTACTGTCAAATACCCGATGACGCATCTGCGGGCGGTGCGGTTTGGGCGAACAATTCAAAAAGGAATGCGAGATTCACTTGTTTCACACCTACTAAGCTAAGATAGAATTTGAGTTTCTTACTAAACTGTGCTGGATATTTACGCTCCGAATAAAACGATGGAAATTTTGTTACGTCACATTGGATGCGTGTGAAAGTGAGGTAATTGCTTTTATTGTATTCTGCCCAGGCGGCATGTAGCAGCTACCACTCTCATGCCACAAAAGCATGAAAGTGGTACTCGCGGCACGGAAAACAAACACATGCAGGAAAACGTTACGTCCCTTGGAGTTGGAACTAAGCACGATAAAGACCGTTAGTTTTCTAGCCTTCATAACGTCATGAACACGACCAAACATCGAGCGAAACAACTGTCATTTCTCGAAAATTATTACCGCTTCCATTAATGTACCTATCCCTGCCACAAGCAAAAGTCAATGGTCTAGCTGTCCACAAGCCGCAGATTAGACTGACAGCAACATATTACGGTAACGTAAAACAATTTCCACGCTGACTTAGCAGCCGCGGTGTGCGCTAAGTGCCACAGTCTCGTTTGCCGCTCGAAATTCACTACATGATGACGGGCACTGCACCTTTCACATGAAATATTGCACGCTTTGCTCCGGAGCTCAATAGGAGGGCGAGACGCATTCGGACAGAGTTCTGACTGGTGTGGTTTAAACCTGTTGCCAGCTTTGCGGATCAATGTTGCCAGACTGCCTACGAAGTTTGACCGGAGAAAACACCGTCAAATGTAGCGAATGCAACGACTCCGTTTTCGAAGCGCACAGAGTTACCAGATCACACGCGCGCAGGCTCCCAGCTCCCGACAGTACCGGAAAGCTCCAGCATAACCCGCGCGCTTTCGAATCGCTTGCTTGTTGTGGGCCCTGTTCTCCGACGCTACGAAGCGCTTTCTTTAGCTGCACGCGCTGTGGCTGGTCCGCGCGGGACGAGGCTTTCGCTCGATCTGAAACTGAAACGCGTCGCATAACACTTCGGGCGCGATATATCGCTGCGCGCTCTCGCAACAACGTTAGAAAAGGGTTGCGTCGCCTTGATTTGCACAGGCAGTCTCCTGACGATTACGCTGCTCGCAATACACTGTTCGGAAACGAAGACGCGTCGCATAACTCTTGGTGCACGATATACCGCTGGGCGCTCTCGCTACAACGTTAGAAAAGGGTTGTATCGCCTTTCCTTGCACAAGTATAGTCTCCTGGGGATTACGCCAATCGCAATAAAGACTTTTCTGAAACTGACACGCGTCGCATAACACTTGGGGCGCGATATATCGCTGCGCGCTCTCGCTACAAAATTAGAAAAGGGTTGCATTACCTCGATTTGCAAAGGAAATCTGCGGATTACGCTGCTCGCAATAAAGACTTTTCTGAAACTGACACGCGTCGCGTAACACTTGGCGCGCGATATATCGCTGCGCGCTTTCGCTACAACAGAAAAGGGTTGGATCGCCTTGATTTGCACAGGCAGTCTCCTGCGGATTACGCTGCTCGCAATAAAGACTTTTCTGAAACTGACACGCGTCGCATAACACTTGGGGCGCGATATATCGCTGCGCGCTCTCGCTACAACAGAAAAGGGTTGGATCGCCTTGATTTGCACAGACAGTCTCCTGAGGATTACGCTGCTCGCAATAAAGACTTTTCTGAAACTGACACGCGTCGCATAACACTTGGGGCGCGATATATCGCTGCGTACTCTCGCTACAACGTTAGAAAAGGGTTGCATCGCCTTTCCTTGCACAAGTATAGTCTCCTGGGGATTACGCCAATCGCAATAAAGACTTTTCTGAAACTGACACGCGTCGCATAACACTTGGGGCGCGATATATCGCTGCGCGCTCTCGCTACAAAATTAGAAAAGGGTTGCATTGCCTCGATTTGCAAAGGAAGTCTGCGGATTACGCTGCTCGCAATAAAGACTTTTCTGAAACTGACACGCGTCGCGTAACACTTGGCGCGCGATATATCGCTGCGCGCTTTCGCTACAACAGAAAAGGGTTGGATCGCCTTGATTTGCACAGGCAGTCTCCTGCGGATTACGCTGCTCGCAATAAAGACTTTTCTGAAACTGACACACGTTGCATAACACTTGGGGCGCGATATATCGCTGCGCGCTCTCGCTACAACGTTAGAAAAGGGTTGCATCGCCTTGATTTGCACAGACAGTCTCCTGAGGATTACGCTGCTCGCAATAAAGACTTTTCTGAAACTGACACGCGTCGCATAACACTTGGGGCGCGATATATCGCTGCGTGCTCTCGCTACAACGTTAGAAAAGGGTTGCATCGCCTTTCCTTGCACAAGTATAGTCCCCTGGGTATTACGCTGCTCGCAATAAAGACTTTTCTGAAACTGACACGCGTAGCATAACACTTGGGGCGCGATATATCGCTGCGTGCTCTCGCTACAACGTTAGAAAAGGGTTGCAACGCCTTGATTTGCACAGGCAGTCTCCTGTCGATTACGCTACTCGTAATACACTGTTCGGAAACGGAGACGCGTCGCATAACTCTTGGTGCACCATATTTAGCTCCGCGCTCTCGCTAGAACGTTAGAAAAGGGTTGCGTCGCCTTTCCATGCACAAGTATAGTCTCCTGACGATTACGCTGCTCGCAACACACTGTTCGGAAACGGAGACGCGTCGCATAACACTTGGGGCACTTTAATTCGCTGCGCGCGATCGCTGCAACGGGGCAAATGAAGTGTTTGCTGTGCCTTTATCTGCGTAAAGAATTTTTCTGAAACGCGACGCAAAACCCCCGGGGCATTTTTTCTGGCTACGCGCGCGGTTTCCGCCGCAAGTGCGTCGCGCGCCGGCGCGGATCTATTGCTACGTACCTGCAAGTTATTTTTACCTGCATTTTTCTGCTTCTTGTCTGTCACCACGCAAGGGCTGCAGCCCATACGCTTTCAGAACTTTCAGTCTTCACAGCTGCGTAATGTTTTTAAATATTCTGTGAATTCGGCTGGATGCTGCAGTGAACGCAAGTATTGCAGCTCGAGGTATTTCTCGGTTGGTGAGGGTCACGGCCGGAGCAGTGTGAGGTTTCTCAGCCCTGCCGATGCACCATTGGAGTGGCTCTGAAAAGAGCTGTTTGTGAAGAGAAAAACATTCAGACGAAGGAGGATTTGTGACAGCAAGGTCATCCAAGCAACTGCGCACGAGGTTGTCTTAGAAGGGGTAGCGGCGGGCGATTGCCTCCATCAGCCGAAGAAATCAGTCTGTGATCCCTAGCTGCACTCACCAGGCCCAGGCAAGGTGTGAGCGCAGCAGAGCCGGCGAGGTTTTGTTACCGTTTGGAACGAGTCGGCGCTTCGCCTTCTGCCGCTCGCTCTCTATGCGTTGCGTGTTTGCCCTTGTTACAGGGTCCACAAAGTTTATGCTGTGATTTACGGTGTGCCAGTCCAGGTTCAATGGCGCTCCATTGGCGTCCGCAAGAGTGGGTATACATTGATACGCAGCCCATTTGTCGCTGTGAACTGTGGTGCCTGGGAGGACATTTTTGGCGATTAGGGGGCCGAGGGTAGCGGCGTCCCTCTTGGGAACTTCGAAGAGCCTCAGCTCTTTTGTCTGAACGCAGAGCATTTCAAAAATCCATGGACCCCGGTCCGCTACACCGCCGTAGTCGTTACGGCGCCTGGGAGGAACGTTGTCTCCAGCGAGGAGGCCACCTCGGTTCGATTTGCGTCTGCCTCTCATTAGGCACTCGTCGATCTGAACAACCTGGCCTACACCTCCCATCGGCGGCTGTTCTAAAAGCTCGGCCAGCGCCACCTCCCTAACATAATTTCTCCAGTCCGTGCGGGTGCTATTGCTCATTTTAAATACATTCTGCACCAGCATTTTAGTGCTCCTGGAGGAGAGCCGATTAGCCAACGCATACGATAACCAGATTATTTCCCTTCGTGAGAGTTTCCCTTCTTGCTGACGCCAATGGAGCGCCATTGAACCTGGACTGGCACACCGTAAACCACAGCGTAAACTTTGTGGACCTTGTAACAAGGGCAAACACGCAACGCAATGAGAGCGAGTGGCAGAAAGCGAATCGCCGACTCGTTCGAAATGGTAACAAAACCTCGCCGGCTCTGCTGCGCTCACACCTTGCCTGGGCCTGGTGAATGCAGCTAGGGATCACAGACTGCTTTCTTCGGCTGATGGAGGCAATCGCCCGCCGCTACCCCTTCTAAGACAACCTCGTGCGCAGTTGCTTGGATGAGCTTGCTGTCACAAATCCTCCTTCGTCAGAATGTTTTTCTCTTCACAAACAGCTCTTTTCAGAGCCACTCCAATGGTGCATCGGCAGGGCTGAGAAACCTCACACTGCTCCGGCCGTGACCCTCACCAACCGAGAAATACCTCGAGCTGCAATACTTGCGTTCACTGCAGCATCCAGCCGAATTCACAGAATATTTAAAAACATTACGCAGCTGTGACGACTGAAAGTTCTGAAAGCGTATGGGCTGCAGCCCTTGCGTGGTGACAGCGAAGAAGCAGAAAAATGCAGGTAAAAATAACTTGCAGGTACGTAGCAATAGATCCGCGCCGGCGCGCGACGCACTTACGGCGGAAACCACGCGCGTAGCCAGAAAAAAAGCCCCGGGGGTTTTGCGTCGCGTTTCAGAAAAATTCTTTACGCAGATAAAGGCACAGCAAACACTTCATTTGCCCCGTTGCAGCGATCGCGCGCAGCGAATTAAAGTGCCCCAAGGGTTATGCGACGCTTCTCCATTTCCTAACAGTGTATTGCGAGCAGCGTAATCGTCAGGGGACTACACTTCTGCAAGGAAAGGTGATGCAACCCATTTCTAACGTTGTAGCGAGAGCGCGCAGCGATATATCGTGCACCTAGAGTTATGCCACGCGTCTCCGTTTCCGAACAGTGTATTGCGAGCAGCGTAATCGCCGGGCGACTGTCTGTGCAAATCAAGGCGATGCAACCCTTTTCTAACTTTGTAGCGAGAGCGCGCAGCGATATATCGCGCGCGAAGTGTTATGCGACGCGTTTCAGTTTCAGATCCAGCGAAAGCCTCGTCCCGCGCGGACCAGCCACAGCGCGTGCAGCGAAAGAAAGCGCTTCGTAGCGTCGGAGAACAGGGCCCACAACAAGCAAGCGATTCGAAAGCGCGCGGGTTATGCAGCAGCTTTCCGGTACTGTCGGGAGCTGGGAGCCTGCGCACGTGTGATCTGGTAACTCCGTGCGCTTCGAAAACGCCGTCGTTGCATTCGCTACATTTGACGGTGTTTTTTCCCCGTCAAATTTGGCAGGCAGTCTGGCAACATTGAGCCGCAAAGCTGGCAGCAGGTTTAAACCACGCCAGTCAGAACTCTGCCCGCATTTGCACGTACCTAAAATCCGCAGGCCGGAAACCCATCGACGCTTCCGAGAACGGGCATACTGCCATACACCCTTACATCGGCTTGACTTGGACGTGAGGCACTTCTATCAAATATTTCACATGCGACTTGTTCCACACCGATTGCGCGAACACGAGAAAATGCCGCAGGTCGCAATGCGACGCCGTGTGTCCGTGCATCTTGTGATGAGCTACGTACGCGGACTTGCAGAAAAACAAAACTATGACAAAACAGCAGGCGCGAAAGGATGGCGGCTCTCGTTGCGGGGACGAAGCGGACGAAGCAATGAAGCGCGAATGAATGTTGCCAACTGTTGGTTCCGTGTTATGGCTTTAGTGGCGTGTGTTGCGGCTGTCTAATTTTTTATTTCTTTTCCCCAAACAGTACAGCTAAGATCAGTTCTTTCTTTGAATTTTTTACTGTGTCGTTTGGCATTATCTTTTTGTCTTTTTATGCTATTAAGCGGCCAATAATGGCCTCACAGGTTCGCGCGCGCCAGCTTCGCGCGCAAATTTCGGAGGCCATAAGACAACGCGTTAGGTACTGCCGTTCTTGTCGTTGTTAACGTTTCATCATCGTTTCTTCAACTGAGATAGAGGGGTAGTGTCTCTTTCCCCGGTGGTGGGGAGGGGGCGATCAAGACGGCATCGCTCAGAGGGGGGCGCGGGAGTAGGTTGGTGTTGGTTGTTATTGCGAAATTCGCGAACCCAGCGATTTTTTTTATAACGTAAGAATTTCTATACTTACCCAACAAGAAAAACCATCCGTCCGTCAGTGCGTACCGCACGATATCATTCAGAATAGAACCCGCAGCAGCGAGTGAATTCACCTTCGTGCTAGCTCTCGCTTCGACGCGACCGAAGTGGCGAGAACGCAGCGCTCACGAAGCTCTCAGCTCATGCCGCACTATGCGCTTTTCACAGATCACTTTCAAGATAGGTACGCGCGTCTGTTTTCAAAGCGAACTAAATGGTGCGTGAAGAAGCATTCACAAAGTACCGAGCGCAAGAGCAGACGAAATTGCGGCCGGCCTCAACAAGAGGAACAGAAAGACGAGGGAGGCTCGTGCAGCGCATGAGAAGGGGCTCGCACAACGGGGATCGTTGGAACGCCGGCGCGACTGGGGCCACCGGGCCTACGGAACCCACATCTACCGGTGAGGTTCACTAGACCGGGCGTCCGTCTTCGGGACAGGGAACGCCTAGGGTCGTTGCACGGCACGAGACCTCGGAACGGCCTGCTGCAGCCTCGAACCCGCATCTACGTGCGAGGTTCGGGAGAGCGAGCGTCCGTCATCGAGACGAGGAGCGCCTCGGGTCGTTGCCTTGCACGAGGCCTCAGGTCGGCCTGCCGGCATCTTGCAACCCGCTTCTACGCGCGAAGTTCGGGTGACCGGGCGACCGAGTGGCCTGTTCTCGTCTACGGAGCTGTGGGCCGTCCACCTTTTCCTACCCCGCGCTGCTGCGTCTGCTCTACCACGCCGGTCATCACTCGACGAGCGAGTGTTCCACCTCAAGCACTCCACGTGTCACCACACTCCCGACTTAACCGCAACCTCGTGAGACTACATTTTTTTCTATTTACGAACAACCTTGTATGTGTGGGTCTAGTTTAAGATATCCTTCGTGTTTACGTGCCGTGTAATATAATTCTGTGTTTGCTCATCATGCACCATCTCCTACATCTTCCTCGCGTCACACGCTTTGCAACGTGACGGTCCTAACAACATCACACATCTGCCGTCCGCGACAGGACTGCTCTTACGCTATCGAGAAGAGCAGCACATTGCATATGCGTGTATGGCGGGTGAGGATGAAGACAGACAAGCTTACGGCAATTGGAAAAGAACTGGGGTTAACTGGCCCGGCACTGAAACAATGGGTAGACGAAGAGCGCGCACGCGAAAGGGAAGCGCGTGAAGCACGCCTGGCTGAACGCAATGCAGCAAAAGAAGCCGATGCTGAAGCGCTAGCTAGATTGAAGGCAGAAAGCGAAGTGCTCGAGCTCAAGTTGAAGTTGAGGGAGTTAGATGCGACAGCGGGTAGCATGACTACTGGGCAGCTTACAGAGAGTGTGCACGCAGGTGCTACCGAGAGCTACCAAAGTCCGCACAAACTAATCCCACCATTTAACGAAGAACGCGGTGAGTTGGATGCATACATTAAACGATTTGAGCGGGTCGCAACGAGCCAGGGCTGGCCACAAGACAAATGGGTCCTATCGCTAAGCCTCTGTTTGACAGGCGTAGCTTTAAGTGTTGTCGACAGAATGGCACCGGATCATGCTATGGACTATGCGACACTAAAAGAGACGATTTTGCAACGCTTCAGGTTCACGGTGGAAGGCTACCGAAGCATGTTTCGGTCGGCAAAACCAGATAATTCCGAAACTGGTAGACAGTTTGCCGGTCGGCTATTGGGATACTTTGATCACTGGCAAGAAATGGCCAATACAGACCGGACATATGATGCTCTGCGGGAGAAGATTGTCTCAGAACAGTTCCTGATGAATTGCCATGAGAAACTGGCAGTCTTCTTGAGAGAAAGGAATTGTCAAGGACTTGACAAACTAGTGGAAGCCACTGATCATTACCTGGACGCGCAAGGGTTAGTCAACATTGACAAAGGTAAAAACGAGAGAGAACCTAGCAAGCCACCAGGTCAAGCTCGAACTCCTGAGCGACAAGAAGAGAAGGAAAGACCACGCTGCTTTCTTTGTGGTAAACGCGGTCACAGAGCTGCTGATTGGTGGACCAATACGAAGGGTCCAAATACAAATATATCTTTCTGTGGAAAGTGCCGCCGATCTGGGCATAAGACAGGTGACTGCCCCAAAAAACCCAGCAGTACCGAGAAGGCTTCGTGCTCGATGCAGCAAGTAGACGTGTCCAAGGCTGTTAACGAAGAGACGCAGACCTTGCGTCGAGTTCCCGGAAGTTCGGAACGCGGGAGAACGCAGACGCGTAAACGAGACGAAATGTCTATGCCTACTGCCGAAGGTGTGCTTGAAGGACATCCCGCTACTGTCTTGCGAGATACGGGATGTGACTCTATTATTGCCAAAGGTCCCTTTTACCAGACAGTAAGCTGACAGGAAAAATTTCCTCGAGGTGTCTCCTCGACAGAAGATTGTTGAAGCTACCTGAAGCAACCGTGGGGCTCGCGTCACTGTTTTTCACAGGCAAGACTCGGGTTTTATGCATGGATAATCCTTTATATGATATTGTCCTGGGAAATGTGAAAGGTGTACGGAATGCCTCCAATCCTAACAATGGATGGAAAAGACATCTTTATACACCGAGCGCTGCGGATGAATCATTTAGAGCAGAAGGTAGAAACTGTTCTACCAATGAATCTATCTCTGCTAACATTTTATCATCAGCTGCTAGTGAAACCAAGGAGAAGTCGGAAGTGGCAGCGACAACCAGACAGACAAGATCAGGTTCGCATTCATTACCAGTCCCAGCTATAAACCCCCTAGATATCAGCCCAGGCGACTTGAAAAGCAGGCAAAGGGAGGACAGCAGTCTACGTAAATGCTTTGAAGCAGTGGACAAAGGGATGAAGACTAGGTTCGCCGACGTCCAATTCGTTGTAAAGGATGGAATTCTTTACCGAAAATACACACTGCGGTCAAATAAACAAATGGAACAGCTTGTCGTGCCCAGAAGCCTTCGTCATTTTGTGATGAAAATGGCTCACGAAGGGATCCTTGCAGGACATCAAGGAATAAAGTGAACCACAGACCGTGTGAGCGAGGAGTTCTACTGGCCTGGATTCCAATCAGACATCACCCGATTTGTTAAATCGTGCGATACGGGCCAGATGACTTTTCCTAAACATATAATAGGCCGAGTACCATTGGGAAACACTCCCGTCATTGATACCCCGTTTAAGAGAGTTGCCATGGACATTGTGGGACCATTACCTCCCATGTCAGAGAAAGGAAATAAGTACGTTCTTACAATGGTCGATATGGCAACGCGGTATCCTGACGCTGTGGCACTGCCTAGCATTGAAACAGAAAAAATAGCGTTGGCACTTCTAGAGATGTTCTCTCGTGTGGAAGTCCCACAGGAGATAATCAGTGACAGAGGCACATCATTCTTGTCAAGCCTGATGAAGGAGCTAAGCAGTCTTCTCTCTTTTACGCAGTTGCCTACAGCTCCATATCATCCGATGGCAAATGGCCTTGTGCAGAGGTTCAACGGCACCCTTAAACAAATCATAAGACAAATGTGTCAAGAGAGCCCGAAAAAATGGGACCCGTACTTGGCACCATTGCTTTTTGCTTATCGCGAAGTCCCTGAGTCAAGCCTGGGTTTTTCACCCTTCGACTTGTTGCATGGCCGTTACGTCAGAGGACCCATGGCGATATTGAAAGAATTAAGGACAGGTGATCATATTGATGATGACGCAAAAATCTCATACGGATACGTAATTGAGCTACGGAAGCGTCTTGAAGACACTTGTCGTTTGGCCAAGGAGGCGCTTGAAAAAGCAAAAATTTTCAGCAGAAGCACTACCACCGGAAGGCCAGACCACGACATTTAGCTGTTGGAGACAAGGTTTTGCTACTGCTACCTTCGGATAACAACAAATTGATTCTTAAGTGGAAAGGGCCATTCACTGTACTCGAGAAGAGAAATGACGTCGATTACGTTATATACCTCGGGACAAGGACGACACTGCTCCACATAAATCTACTGAAAAAGTATGAGGAACCATCCCGTATATCACCGCCATTAACGAAAGCGTCCGCTGCTTGTCAGACTGATGACACCGAAAATAATCATGCGTACCCTTTGAAGGAAAATAATCGGCGGCCGACGGGAATCTATCGGCATCGCTCTCTCATGGGGTTTCAAAAGCATGAACTTCAAACCGGTGTAACTTTAATGTCGAGCAACATTTGCTGGCATGCTAGTTTTGTGGATTTTTGTTTTCACCTTATATCGTGGTGTTGTGATTTATTAATGTTGTCAGCATGGCGAGTGTGCGGTGCTCGGAACTCTAGTGTTATAGTAATTTTGTACATACTCTTACATACCGAATGTGCGGTGCTCGACACTGTAGTTCTGTGGTAATTTTCATGTGTACTCATACGTAAGGAGTGTGCGGTGCTCGGATATTCGGTGCAGTGGTTATACTCTTGTGGTGCGTGTGTGCTACGGTGGACCAGCAGCTATCGAGTACACTTAAGTTCTTTGAACGAAAGAACTTTCTTAAGTAGGGGGTGATTGTGAAGTAGTATTCACAAAGTACCGAGCGCAAGAGCAGACGACATCGCGGCCGGCCTCAACAAGAGGAAAAGAAAGACGAGGCAGGCTCGTGAAGCGCATGAGAACGGGCTCGCACAAGGGGGATCCTTGGAACGCCGGCGCGACTGGGGCCGCCGGGCCTACGGAACCCACATCTACCGGTGAGGTTCACTTGACCGGGCGTCCGTCTTCGGGACAGGGAACGCCTAGGGTCGTTGCACCGCACGAGACCTCGGAACGGCCTGCTGCAGCCTCGAACCCGCATCTACGCGCGAGGTTCGGGAGAGCGAGCGTCCGTCATCGAGACGAGGAGCGCCTCGGGTCGTTGCCTTGCACGAGGCCTCAGGTCGGCCTGCCGGCATCTTGCAACCCGCTTCTACGCGCGAAGTTCGGGTGACCGGGCGACCGAGTGGCCTGTTCTCGCCTACGGAGCTGCGGGCCGTCCACCTTTTCCTACCCCGCGCTGCTACGTCTGCTCTACCACGCGGGTCATCACACGACGAGCGAGTGTTCCACCTCAAGCACTCCACGTGTCACCACACTCCAGACTTAACCGCAACCTCGTGAGACTACATTTTTTTCTATTTACGAACAACCTTGTTTGTGTGGGTCTAGTTTAGGATATCCTTTGTGTTGACGTGCCGTCTAATATAATTCTGTGTTTGCTCATCATGCACCATCTCCTGCATCTTCCTCGCGTCACACGCTTTGCAAGGTGACGATCCTAACCCATCACACGGTGAGAACACAGCGCGTGAAGTTTTCAGCAGTAGGTACACTCTGTCCACATTGCAGTTCGCTTTCAAAATATGGTTCGCGCGTCCGTGCCACAAGCAGCCGCCGGAGAACGGTTGATAATGGTTCGACGCGGATGAGAAGTGCTAAAGAGCGATAATGGCTCTGGCACCTGGCCCCACCACCTGCGCACCTGGCCCCGCTACCTGCGCACCTGGCCCCGCCACCTGCAGTACTTTGCTTGCGCCATTCACTTGGCGCCGCCGGCCACAGCAGCTCGTGTCGCCGCAGCGCTATCGCTTATACTCGTCGGATCAAGTTTCATAACATTGATAACGAGATGGACTGCGTGTAGATGAGGAAGAGTCCAATGCTTACGCATACTCAGACAAATCCCAGAGGAGTTCCTGTGTGATTTTTCTTACAGGGAATGTGCAGTCGGTGGTGACCCAGAGTTGACAATGCATGTAAGGGGGGTGCCAAGCTTTTCTTTTTATGAGAGTCTTGCCCAGCTCCCAAAGATCTGCTCAAGCTAAGACTTGCTGATGGCTGTATGTGGTTTTTTTCGTTGTCGCAAGTCCTCGAACCGCCAGGAATCCTACTGTGTAATGAGATTAGAGCATTATTCAGGTCCAAAAGGAAATGCAGCCGGTAACTGGGCTGTCTAAGGTTTGCGGCATGGCGGCAGCTGCCCTACCCTCCCCCGTTTCCGTTGAAAAGGTAAGGGGAGGGGCCTAGAGCAATCTTACACCCCCCTCCCCACAGTGGCGTAGCCAGAAAATTTTTCGTGTGAAGGGGGGGGAGGGTTCCAATTGGGGGGGGGACTGTGGAGAGGGAAGGAGCGGAGCCATTGCCCCCCCCCCCCATAGTAGCAAAAATTTGCTGTTAGTGAGCGTTAGAAGCGCCCGGCGTGCCCCATTTGGCTACGCCGCTACTCGCCCCCCCCTACCACGCAATTCTCGCGAATCGAGCTAACAGAACGTGCATGACAGGCATGCATGACATAACATGAATGACATGCCGCGAAGCTGGCATGGATGTCGTCACATCATCATCATCATTAGCTTATTTTAATGTCCATCGCAGGACGAAAGCTTCTCCAGCCATCTCAAATACCCCTGTCTCGTGCTAACTGGTTCCGCGTGTCTTCAAGTTTCCTAATTCCACCACATCCACATTATTCTCTGTCGTCCTCGACTGTGCTTCCCTTCCCTTAGCACACATTCTGCAACTCCAATAGACCAGCAGTTCTCTCCCTTACGCATTACAATATCTGCCCAGCAAGACTTCTTCCTCTTAATGTCAACCAGAATATCAGCTGTCCCCGTTCGCTCTCTCATCCACTTCGCTGTCTTCCAGTCTATTATCTTCATGCCTAATATGTTTCATTCCATCGTTCGTTGCGCGGTCCTCAACGTCTTCCGAAGCTTCTCTCGCCCGTAACTTCCAAGTTGCGGCCCACATTAGTAACGGTAGAAAGCAATGATTAGCAGTAAGCTCCCTGGTCATGATTTAGTAACGCCTGCCGTAAGCTATGCAGCAAATTTTTTATTTTTGTTAATTTCCTTGATCAGAGGCCCCTGCGAGTAATTAACCTCAACAAACGTATTTCTGCGCAGGTTCTAGAGGCTGACTGCCGACCATGACATTTATTCTCTCGCCAGGCTACGGAACATTATTTTCTCTTCTGCATACTAACTTTCAGTCAGACTCTTACACTTTCTTTGCCATGTTCCTCAAACGTTTGTTGCAAATAGTCTGCAGCGTTGCTGAGTATGCCAATGTCATCTACAAACCGTAAGTTGGTGAGCTATTTACCGTTAGCCCTCACTCCTAACCATTCACAGTCTAAGTGGTTGCACACCTTTATGTATTCAGTGATAGCATTGTAAGTATTTTACCATTGATCATATGAAGCCTTTTGCAGATATCTGGCTATGCAAAGTCTGCGCGTTAGTGTCATCCGTTCGATATCAACATTTGTGGGAAACTTCATTTTTGACCGCTGTTCGGAGTCAGTGCGCTGCTACCTAGATGCCCCAATCTAATCATTCCAGCTACCTGATTCAAGCGCAGGTAGCGCGCGTTTCATGTATAGCCAATATCAACGCGTTAACTAGCAATGTTCATTTATCATATACTGTAAGCCCGTTGACTTACTCCCTTATAATTAGGCTGTAAATAAGAAAGACTAGGGTGTTCCAAGGGTGTTTTCTTGTTGAACGCCCTTTTCCGTTCAAGAAGGGTGTTTCAAGGGTGTTTACAAGGGTGAAAAGATAAATACACCCGCATTACATCCATCAGGGTGTGAAAATATTAAGAGTGAACAAGGTGTTTAATGTAGAACCAAATTAATCTGGTTGATAGGCGCGTTTTCATCTGTCCCGAGGCAGCTTGGCTCACGTCGTTTCTTCCACACCGACCACTGCTCAAGGTCGTCAAAAGCTGCGGCGTGACAGTGGCGTGCTTTCACCAGTTTTCCCGACTGGTTCCCTTGTTTGGTTATGGGTCCCGCCTCACAGCCCTGGCCTTTCGACCAAACTCCTTGCACGCTATGATGGCCCCTACCGCGTCATAGACCGTACCTCCGCTGTCACCTATGTTATAGAACCTGTGACACCTTCACCCGACCATAGGCATCGCGGGCGTGACACGGTTCATGTCAACCGACTTAAGCCGTACTATGACCCCCTCATCCTACCTACGCCGTAAGTCGCCAGGATGGCTCCTCTTCTCTCCCGGGGGCCATTGTGGTGAAGAGGAAGACGAAGAAGGCGCTCTCGTGTCGGCTGTGCGCATGATTAGCGTTCATCTACTGCCAGTGCTACTAGACTGTGCCTAGTGCCTCGTAATAAATCATCTTATTACAAAATGATGAAAATACAGATGATTGATGTTGCAAAAGGATACATCTAATACACAATACAACAAAATATTGACATTTGAAAACACAGTACTTAACACAACATTACGCCTAAGGTTATTATGAAAAACAATATAAATACACTTTAGTACATAATACAATGCAATGATATTATTTATACTTATAATAAACTAATGAAAAAAAAAGAACAGCGAGTAAGGCAAAAAGCCGCGGACAGAAAAGGTTAATCTCCTATTCTGTCCGAAGCGAAACACATTTTAGAACTAAAGATATAAATGTTTCGACAACAAAGTTTCGAACACAGTTGGCGTTGCTGTAACAATTTCGAGCGGCAGTTTATTCCAATCATGTACTGTTATTGGAAAGAAGGAATGCTTATATAGGTTGATACGGCATTTGTACTCTTGTACCTTGAGCGGATGATCTGTTCTAGGTGATATGTAGCTTGGATTCTGCACAAACCAGTCTTGCCTGTGTAAATATTGAAGAAAAGTTTAAGTCGCAAATATTTCCGTCGGTTCTCGAGAAGTGGCCATCCCAAGTTAACACGTATTTGTGATGAGCTCTGAGTGAAATCATAGTTCGCAGTAACGAACCGGGCGGCGCGTTTTTGTATTCGTTCCAGTTGGTTAATGGCTGTGTTTGTCTCTGGGTCCCAGGCAGAGCTGCCGTACTCTAAAATCGGACGAACGTTTGTTAAATAAAGCGTTTCCTTTACCTTATGGGGGGCTCTCCAGAAATTACGTTTTAGAAAATTTAACATACGACTAGCCTTAGACGCCACGCTCTCTATATGGTCATTCCAAGAAAGATTATTTTTAAAGACAACGCCTAAGTACTTGTAACTACTTACCTCGATCAATGGTTCAGTGTTTAGAAAGTAATTTTTAACAAGTGGTACCCTCTTGTTAGTGAAGCGAATGACATTGCACTTGGCAGAGTTTAATTTCACGCTCCAGCTGTCGCACCACGAGGACACTGTTAGAAGGTCATTTTATAAGATACTTGAATCGGCAGGGGACGTAATGGCGCGATATACGCAACAATCATCAGCATACAGGCGTATGTGACTGGAAAGATGCGTTCCTATGTCATTTATGAATATTAGAAATAACAGTGGGCCCAAGACGGACCCCTGTGGAACGCCCGATAAGACTTCAGTCTCTGATGAGTCTGATGGTGATGATGAGGTGATGAGCGTGTTGTCCTTCAAGGACAACACGCTGCTTTCTACCAGTAAGATACGCCTCAAGCCATTTCATCAGTGATGCTGGAATTTTGATGGCAGACAGTTTTGTGAGTGGAAGGTTATGTGCAACAGAATCAAAAGCTTTCTGAAAAATCCAGAAATACGCAGTCAACCTGGTGTCCGTTATTTATTGATGCGATATCATGGCTGAATTCGATTAGCTGAGTGTCACATGAGAATCCCCGGCGAAACCCATGTTGCGTGGGGCAAAAGAATCCGTTGCTCTGTAAGTGACTCATTAGGTTGGTATAAATTATATGCTCTAGTAGCTTACATGAGACGCTAATGAGTGAAATAGGTCTGTAATTTTTTTGTCTTTGTCTTGTCGCCGCCTTTAAATACAGGTACTACGTTACCACTTTTCCAATCTTTAGGCAGGGACCCCCTCTTCGATGGATGCCTGAAAAAGAATTACTAGAAATGGGGCGACGGATGCAGGGGTATCTGGCGCCGACATGGCTACCAGAAATTTACGCCTACTTTTCATGCAGATGACGTACGCTGCTTACGTGTTCGCCAACTTGACGTGTCCCCCTAAGCGCCGAGAGCGCCGGATTGACCGACAGCTGTACGGCCCTTCGCTTTCCGGTTCGACGCGGAGCACTGAACACGACACCTTTCGACTTTGACGGCACCTGCCCAACTCTTCGCTTCACGGATCCACAAAGAACACTGGACGCTACAGCGACACCTGTGGTTGATCAACTCGTCTTCTGGCAACAGGGGTTAGCCTCGGACAGAAAACTACATAAGCAGCTGCCTCGCTACACCACTCTGGGATCTGGCGCCGACATGGCTACCAGAAATTTACGCCTACTTTTCATGCAGATGACGTACGCTGCTTACGTGTTCGCGAACTTGACGTGTCCCCCTAAGCGCCGAGAGCGCCGGATTGACCGACAGCTGTACGGCCCTTCGCTTTCCGGTTCGACGCGGAGCACTGAACACGACACCTTTCGACTTTGACGGCACCTGCCCAACTCTTCGCTTCACGGATCCACAAAGAACACTGGACGCTACAGCGACACCTGTGGTTGATCAACTCGTCTGCTGGCAACAGGGGTTAGCCTCGGACAGAAAACTACATAAGCAGCTGCCTCGCTACACCACTCTGGGATCTGGCGCCGACATGGCTACCAGAAATTTACGCCTACTTTTCATGCAGGTTAGTTATTCCTACCGTTTTGTGAATGGCAAGCTATTTAAAAAATCGGCGTCAGATCCCATTGTATGCTTACTATTCGCTGCAAGCAAACTGTGTTATTTTTGGGTTAAGTTGCATTTTTTAGCCCTGGTTGTCTGTCTAAGATTCACTTACTGCTCTCTGGAGATGTAGAAAAAAATCCAGGACCCCCTTTCTACAGAACAAGAACAGCAAATGTTTCAAGCTATTATGAAAATTCCATTGATGATGCAAGGGCAGTCCGACATACTAGATGATATCCGCTGCCTTCGAGCTAATCAGCAAGCTATGGAACAAAAGATAAACGATTTGAGTGTCAAAGTTCAACTCGCTGAGGAAACCGCATCAAGAGTCACATCACTGCATGCCACGATAGAAAGGATTTCATATCGTGTTGAATCGGCCACTTCTGCACTTGCCTCAATGCGTGATAGCCAAGACGACCTAGAAAATTGGTCTCGCCGGAATAACTTGATTTTTTTTCGGCCTTCCCGACACCGCGAAGGAGACATGGGCTGAATCAGAAGAAAAAATTACGTCCTTCTGTACAGAGAAATTAAATGTGTCACTTGAACTACAATCTATTGAGAGAGCACATAGAATAGGGCGGTACTCTGAGCACAAGAAAAGACCATTAATAGTAGAATTTATATCATTTAAAGAAAGACAACGTGTCCTTGAGGCCGCCTCGAGACTAAAGGGAACAGGACTTGGCATTAGTGAAGACTACTCTAAGAAGGTTTGTTTTTGAGCGCAAGAAGTTGCTTCAGTTTGCTAAATCACGTGGCAGTGATTTCAAACTTATCTACAATAAGCTTAAAAATAGGTAAAAAAGACCTACAAGTATAATGCTGGTTCTGATAACGTAATCGAGTTAGACGGATAGCCATCACAGTTCGCTACATCTCGGAAGACTGCTCATAACCTGAATTTCATTGTCGTGAATTGTCGAAGTCTAAAAAACAAAAAAAAACAGGAGTTTGAATCTCTTTTGGAATCGACAAAAACCACATGTAGTCATTGGTACAGAGTCATGGCTAGATAGTTCAGTCTACAACAGCGAACTATTTCCGTCGGACTACACTGTTTTACAGAAAAGACCGCAACTGCCACGGTGGTGGCGTCTTTGTTTTGATCCACAGCAGTCTCAGCAGCACTCCCATCAACGTAGAAAGCTACCTTTGCGAAACGGTCTGGTGTAGGGTGATGCTCGCAAACGGCCATTCTGTAGCAATCGGATCGTACTACAGGCCCCCCAAACTGCAGGTCACCGGAGCCTTTGTTTCAAATGAATGACATCATGCTCTCGTTAAACACGACATATATTATTCTTGGTGGTGACTTTAACTTTCCCCATATTAAATGGGAAAACTTTCAACCGCAAAACAATTTCTCGTCTCTTATTTCCACATCATTTTGCGAGCTGATAAAAGCCAACTCTCTGTTCCAATTTGTTGAGCGCTCAACAAGGTTAGGATCAGCTAATGAAAGCAGAATTGATCTGTTCCTCTGTAACGATCGAGATCTTGTGTCCAGCGTCACCGTAATTCCTGGTATAGGCGACCATGAAGTTGTTACTGCAAAACTAACCTGTACTGCTATGCGCCGAAAAAGCCCACCGCCACGGAAGGTGTTCTTTTATAATAAAGCAGATTACTCATCCCTATCTCTAGAACTTGACGGCTTTCTACCTGAATTTCGTCGACACACCTGGAACATCGACGTTAATTCTGCCTGGTGTTTGTTTAAAGCTAAACTATTGTAATTAGTTCAAATTTACATGCCATCACGCATCGTATCTTCTCGACGGCAATCTGATAAGCCATGGATGAACCACAACCTTCGATCAATTATTAACAGAAGGCACCGATTATATCGCAAATATTGCGCATGCCCGGATTCCGACACGTATCTTAAGATGAAAGACCTAAGCAAGACTATCAACAAAGAAATGAGGAACGCTGAGGCTACATACCTGCGCACATTAGGTGACAAAATAAAATCTAATCCGAAAGATCTCTGGAAGTATGTCAAAAGTAAAAGGAACAATAAAGTAGCCGTGCCTGATACCATAGATGACGTAAATTATGGTGATGACGTAACCAGCAAAACTGAGCACTTTAATCACTACTTCCAATCAATGTTTTCCGGCACTGCTGCTAATGTGAACGACTTACCAATTCCTACCGACTTCGAACAAATGGAAAACATAGAAATAACAGAACAGGGAGTTGCTTCACTGCTCAAGAACGTTAAAGTTAGCTCCGCATCTGGTCCTGATCAGATTCCAAACTAGGTCTTAAAGAACTGTGCTGATGTTGATGTTGATGAAAAAATGTTGATGTTGATGATGTTGAAATGTTGATGCGTAAGCGAAGTTAGCAGCTCCGCCCGCAGCGAGCTAGCCACCGAAACGAAATGATCGGAAGCTGCGTATTGCGCAGCGTTGACGTAGGCGACGTTGTCCTCAATCTTAGCCGCTAGGCTAAGAAGCGCCCTGGCCCTCGCATTACGTCTGCCGTAATTGAGCTCAGGGTGCAAATTTCTAGGTATTTGGTATACCGAATACATTCCTCTGATTTCGACGGGGAGCGCGCACTCCCTCTGTTTGGTCATGCTCGAACCATGACCGATAAGCGCGAGTAGCTGTCTGCCGGCTTCCATGGAAGCCAGCCTTGCAACTTGTGCCATCTGTTGTGCCTCGACTATCTCTTCAAAGGTGTCTTGGACGCCTAGCTCCAACAGCCTTTTGGTACAAGTACTCTGTGGGAGACCTAGTGCCTTTTTTATGCTTTTGCGAATGGTTGGTTCTTGTCTAGTCGCGCCCCTTCTGCTCCACTTGTGGGATAGGGCTATGTAGTTAATGTTGCTAATTAGTAAGGTGTCGAAGAGTCGCCGAAGATTATTCTCCGATAGACCCCTTTTTTGTTGGCCACCCTCATGATTACTCGACACGCTCATCAGGTCCGGCATCAAAAGAATACTCGGTATTCCACAATCCGCTAGCACAGTAAAACTACTTCAACTCGGAATTCACAATACCACAGACGAATTAACTGAAGCGCAGTTTATTGCACAGATCTCCAGGCTTTCGTCAACTAAGCCGGGAATCAAAATTCTCGATGAAGCTGGTCAACTCCCTATACAGGCACCGCTCGACAGACACCCCCTGTCTAAATTAGCCCGTGGAGGCATAAAGGTTGAGCCCGTGCCGAGGAACATCCACCCAATATATAACGAAGGTCGCAGAAGAGCGCGGGCTAGCACCATCCTTCGACGAATCGATCCTTACGGGGCAGATGCATTCTTCGTCGACGCCGCCAAATATGGCAGCGAAGACAGGTTTTCAATCACGGTCGTTGACGCGCGCGGAACACTCATCAGCGCCGCATCAATTTACGCTAAACACGCGAACGAGGCGGAGGAAACCGCGATAGCCTTGGCTCTTCAAGCCGCAAAAGGCCCGGCGACCATTTTCTCCGACTCGCGCACGGCGGTCAGGGCTTTCTCGTCCGCTCTAGTTTGTACACACGCAGCCGACATCGTCAACAGATCGTTTCGTATTACTACGCGAGAAGACATTGGGGGTCATACATTAGTGTGGTTCCGGGCGCACTTGAACGATGTAACTAACCAAGCGGGTTGCAACCCTAACAAGCGGGCCAACTGTCTGGCGCGTGAATTCACGAACCGCGCCCGAGCTAACGGTCCGGCTCTCCCGCAGGATTGCCCCTTCAAAGACAATCTTACGACCTTTCATGAAATTACATCACATTACAGACACAGCAGGAGAAAATTCCCTCCACCCAGCCCGAAACTGAACAGGGCTCAGGCTGTTACTTTCAGGCTTTTACAGACGAGATCCTACCTCACCCCGAGAGCGCTTAGTTGGATAGACCCGAACTTCCCGCAATCGTGCTCCAAATGCGGTCACGCGTGCTGCTCCTTCGACCACATGCTCTGGCTGTGCCCGTACAACGCGGGCTCCGACTTTCATAACAAGTCCAAGTGGGACGCCTTGCTGAAGAGCTCGGATTTCACAAACCAACTACAGGCCGTCCAGAGGGCCCGCGACGTCGCAGAGAGTCACCACCTCCCTGTCCCGTCGTGGGCGGAGCCACCAACTTGATCGGGGAGCCTTCGGTCCCCCCAATCGAGTTCCTCAGGACACTCTAATAAAGTTCTTGTCACTGTCACCCTCATGATTATATGTGTGATGGAATCGGCTTTGGTGGCGATGCGAGTCATTACTGCCGTCCTCGTCCAGTAGCATGCCCAGGATTCTGACTGTCTACTACCGGGATAACGGATCCGGGCGCCGTGGTGATAGAGATATCTAGAGGTGTCCCTTTCTTTACACCGATCGTGGGTCGGTGTAGCAGCAGTTCAGATTTCTTAGCCGACAAGCAGAGTCCTGCGTTCGTAAGAAAATCCTGAACGACTGTTATCACTGTTGGTAATGTCTCTTCGATGTGCCCGTCGCTACCTCCCTCGAACCAGACTGTGATGTCGTCGGCGTAGAAGGCGTGACCGACACCCTCAATGTCGGCCGGGTTGCGGGAGAGAGCTCTCAAGGATAAGTTGAATAAAAACGGGGACAGGACTGCCCCTTGCGGGGTGCCTCTGGATCCGAGATCGAATGTTCCCGAGCCCCGAGCTCCGAGGCGAATGGTGGCTTTTCTGGTCTTGAGAAAGGAGCTGACGTAATTGTGCAACTTTTCTCCGACACCCGCCACTTTAATCGATTCGAGTATGTGAGAGTCTGTTACCTTGTCGAAGGCCTTTTCTAGGTCCAGTGCCAGAACGGCTCTGGTGTCTGTGGAGGCTTTGTCAATAATCGTGTTTTAGAAGCAGCATTACGTCCTGCGTGGACATGGATGGGCTGAATCCAATTTGATTAAACGGAAGAAGATTCCCTATTCAGAATGACGTGCCCTATTCGGAATCACGTGCTCGGCGACCTTCCTCACACAGGAAGTGAGTGAAATCGATCGAAGCAAGCCAAGCTCCAAGGGTTTCCCTCGCTTTGGGATGAGGATTACGGTCGCGTTACGCCACTCTAGTGGTACCTCGCCTGTCTCCCGAACCTCGTTGACTTTGTTCGCGAGGAGGTCGGTGGCCCCGTCATCCGAATTCATTAAAAAGTTTGTTTGTGATCTCATCGGGGCCCGGTAATGATCTGGAATTCAGTTCGTATAATGCCTCTGTCACCTCCGCGTAAGTGAAGGGGCAGCCCAGAGGGTCCGTTCTCGTGCGTCGCAGAGGGGTAGCCATTGTTAGAGGCGGCTTCGATACAGATGTATCTCGAGGCCAGCTCGTCTGTAATTTGTTTCTCGGTCATGTCAGAGTTCTTTAAGTTGTGGATGAGTCTATCAATTGTGAGCCGCTCATTGGCTTTGGATTGTTTGTCCCCAACCAGACGCTTGACGATGTTCCATTTTGCTCTGCTCCTCACTTGCCCGTCGACGGCATTGCATACTTCGCCCCATTGGTGCCGAGCGAGGGTGTGGCTATAATCATCCATTAGCTTATTAATTCTGCAATCTTTTTGCGTAGGCATCTATTTAATCTTTGTTTTTTCCATTGTGCCTGTAGCGCGTTTTTGGTTTCTAGCAGGTGTGCTAATCTACTGTTCATGCGTTTTACCTCTTTGTTCGTCTCTACTTTCTTCGTGGAAACAGCAGCGTCTTCTCTGAGGCGAGCGAATAATTCCTCTAACGAGCTCTATTTAGTCTCGTCCTTCTTTCTGATAGCTCTAAGAGGTCCCAGTCCGTTACTCTGAATTTTCTGAGAGGCGGTGATGAGACTCTTATTGCGAGGCTGCTGATGTAGTGTGATCACTACATGTAGGTGATGTAGGTGGGCTCGGTGGCTGCGCCACAACGCTGTCACGTAACATGCTGGCTTTCACCATGCAGATGATCACCGCCGTTGCTTGCCACGTGCTGCTGCCTCCACTGCAGATGACTTGCATCGCGGCACCAACGGAGCATGCGCCATCACTATGCCGATACCCCAACAAGATCGACATCTCAGCTACCTTGGCTTTGCTGAAGGAACCTAGGCCGCCACTCGGGTACTGGACCCTTCAACCAGCGTGGGATCACTCGCCGAAAGTAACACTATCAATGTTGTCTACTATAAAGGAGCAGCATCCATCGCGACTGCCTTGTGGGCTTGGTAGCTGTGCCACAACGCTGCCACGTAACATGTTGGCTTTCACCATGCAGATGATCACTGCCGTTGTTTGCCACGTGCTGCTGCCTCCACTGCAGATGGCTTGCATCGCGGCACCAACGGAGCATGCGCCATCACTATACCGATACCCCAGCCAGATCGACATCTCACCTACCTTGGCTTTGCTGAAAGAACCTAGGCCGCCACTAGGGTACTGGAGCCTCCAACCAACATGGGATCACGCATAGAAAGTGACACTATCAAATCCCTCTACTATAAAGGAGGAGCAACCATCGCGAGTGCCTTGTGGGCTCGGTGGCTGCGCCACAACGCTGTCACGTAACGTGCTGGCTTTCACCATGAAGGTCAGTGCAAAATACAGTCTTTTCTGTAAGAAATGTAGCAATTACTGTTTGGTGCAGCTCCCGAGCCCTCAGTGTTGCCTCGCTATGCTTAGTGAATGTGTGCATGCTATTCAGTCATTGCTGTTGCTGTCAGGCGATGTCGAAACCAATCCGGGGCCTAGTATAGCTGACATTTTCGCTGAGCAGCAGAAGCTGACAGTTGGACAAAGCACACTAATCACTGAGGTACAAGGCTTAAAGAATCAACTTTTGTGCTCCGATGCAACACTAACAGATTTAAATAAGCGAATTATGAAATTCGAACAACACTACCAGACACTGCTCCCCCTGCGAAGCGAATTAGAAGCTGTGTAAGCTACTACCTCTGAAACTGGTCGCCTGGTATCTAGCCTAGAGAGCCGCATAGAGGATGCTGACAACCCTTCATGCAGAAACAACTTATTATTGTATGGCATTCCTAACCCCAACCCTCCTGAAACCTTCGCGCAATCGGAAAAACTATTTATTGATAACATTCAAGAGCACATGAACATAAGCCTCGATCTGAAAGAAATTCAGCGTGCACACAGGCTAGGACGCCATTCACCTGGCCGTCACCGCCCCATCATCGCCAAGTTTGCATTCTATAAAACAAAAGAATTGGTCTTGTCTGATGCTCACAAGTTAAAGGGGAGTAACTGCAGTATTGGCGAGGACTTTTCACCTGCTGTTCGAAATGCCCGCAAACATTTTGTTCTTCTCGGCAAAAGCAAGGCAACACCCTTCACACTACGTTTCAAAACACTTGTCATAGGATCCAAACGCTACGAATACGATGAATAATCTAAAATCTTAAAGGAGATTCACTAGGAATCAAAGTGCAATTGAGGTTCGCTTAACCCTCGCCACATCCACCACAACGAATAATCTTTCTTTATCTGTTCTTTTCAGTAACGCCCGTAGTTTTCTTCCCAAACGCGAAGACATATCAAGTCTCGTTTCTTCATCAGGCAGTAATTTACCTATTTTAGCAGGGACGTGGCTAGCATCGGAGACCAGTGACAATGAGGTATTATCCGACTTGCCAAACTTCGAAGTTCATCGCTGTGACCGCCAAGGAACGCGAGGAGCATTTACCATAGCACCTTAAAGCATTTAGCAAGCAATTGCCCTGTACACCAATCGCGCCTCCTACTGGCCTTGAAATAGCCTGGCTACTTATCGGCTCTTTCCCACAGGCTGTCCTGCTGGGTGTGTGTTATCGACCACATGTTAACAGCCCTGATTTCCCTGGAAAATTAAACAGCATTTTATGCCAGGTTACCGCCGCACATCCTAGTGCTCATATTATTTTATTCGGCGACTTTAACTTTCCTGGTATTGACTGACATGACCCATCTTCAGCAGCATCAACTAATGCTGAAGCTAGAGACTTCACCGATGTCTGTTTGAACTTTAATCTTTCACAGCTTGTTTCTGAACCAGCACGTGTCCCGCTTGGCTGTGCGAACATCTTAGATCTTATGCTAACTTATCACCCCGACAGCTTATCATCATTGTCCTGCCATCCTGCTATCAGCGACCACAAAGTGCTTCACGCTACCTTTTTCTTTTCCGCACCACCACGTGCAACATATCGCAAAACTATCAGCCTATACGATAAATGAAACTTCGAAGCCATTAATGAAGAACTGACTGCCTTGCTACCAAACTTTCAATCTAGATTTTACGAGCGAACCACTTGCACAAATTGGGCGCTGTTTAAAACTGAAATTATTGTATTAGCTGACAAACATATACCGAAACTTACCTTCCGTCCAAACCGTCGGAACCCATGGTTCACTAACCATGTACTGTGACCATAAAATAAGACTTTTTCGATCTGACAAGCAAAGTACTATCGGCGTCAAATGAAAGTTGAACAGCGGAGCGCGTGGCCCAAGCACAAGTTAAGATATAGTGCGCGCCGTCCAGTCATCACCGTTGACAGGCGCGCACATCCGATTTGGCCGCACTGGGCGATCCCCCTCTAGTGACATGATTTCGCTTCTGTCCTGGTTCTTGCATTTGAGAGGGAGGATATAAAAATTAAAAACAAAGCTAAAATATTTCAGTTTACGGCGAGTCTTGTCGCACAGATCGCCGAAGCCACAAGTGCTGTCAGCGCGAATAGCGGTGCGCGTGGTGCAGTTTGCACCGTCATCGCAAGGTAGATTCGCACGCGCGGCACGGGCTCCAGTGGCGTGCACGTCACGACGTTGTCAAGTAAGCTCCAGTGGCGTGCACGCAAGGCTCAAGTCATCTGCGCCTACCAATGCCCAGTCACGCTCATTTTGCTGCTGTGGCATCACCCTTCCCGCAGCTCCCGCCACCTGCCGCTGCGTCACGTGGGTATCTCACTTCCCTCTCAGCTACGCCTGACGAAAACACATGACGATAATTGCGGCATCCTTGGTCATACTTCCAGCTTTTGCCAACGCCTCCAACAGGACAAACGACGCAGTTATGAAGCTCCTAAGCGAGATGTGCTTTCTGCGCCAGGACCAGATAAGCGCCGCTCTTACCAGCGTTATGGACGTCGCTCCTCTCCGTACAACGTCTACACAACTCAATATTTTCATTACGGGCGTCGCCGTACTCCTTCACCGATGCGATGCTTCTCTCTTCTTCGTCCGGCCACTTCCTTTCCTGACCATCGCTCTGAAAACTAGGTAGGGCAGCTTCAGGAGGGAAAGCTGCATCTTTCGGACTGCACTCTCCAGACTCCGGAGCGCCCGTCTAGTATACTGTTAGTGCGTTTTGAAGGTGTGCAGATTGAAGCCTTGGTTGGCACGCGAGCTTCGCTTTCAGTCATTAGTGTCGATTCGTGTTCCCATTTGCGAAATGCGAAGTCACTCTAAAATGGCCCACCCTTCCGTAGTGCTAATGCCGTCCTTGTTCAGCCCTCCGGACTTTGCACAGTACGCATTTTTATTGAAGGCATAGTCAACATATTCAATGTCTCTTGTTCTCCTGTATCCACAAACTCCTTTCAGGATGGGACTTTCTCTCGTACACATCAGCTTTGATGTCTTGTCGTCAACATGTAATTCATCTGAGAGACGCTGAATATTAATCTGAACTTGCCGCACACAGCCTGCGTTTTGTCACAGCTGTCGATTGTCTGATTCCACCTTTTCATGAGGAAATTTTAACATTGACTTCGGATACCATCGTTGATGGTGATGTGTTCCTTATACCATTCACATCTTTTGCGGCCTCATGATCGCTCCTATCCGGATGAGGTTTCACGAGAAGTGTGCTAGTCAGGGCATTTAATGGAACTCTTTTTGCCGATCGTGATGCCCCAACGCACCACTGTTCCTTGCTGTACGGACACCCAACCTGGTACACTTGCTCCTCTTCACATCGAAACATGACATTTGCCTTCGCCTCATGGTGGTGATAATACTGCAGCTTTAACAGCCACGATGAACGATGACCTCACTGTTGTGCAGAAAGAAGACCTATTAGTGCTGCTTCAAAAACAAGGATCTTTATTTGACGTACACTCAAACCTTCTCGGCCACACTTAAAAAATTAAATTATGGGTTTTACGTGCCAAAACGACTTTCTGAGGCACGCCGCAGTGGGGCTCCGGAAATTTCGACCACCTGCGGTCCTTTGACGTGCAGCTAAATCTAAGCACACGAGTGTTTTCGCACCTATCAAAATGCGGCCGCCGTGGCCGGGATTCGATCCCGCGACCTCGTGCTCAGCAGCCCAACACCATAGCCACTGAGCAACCACGCCGCACTTCCGTCCTAGTGCATCGCATTGAAACCGATGGTAGCATCATTGTACGTCACCGACAATACCATGTTTCGTCTGCGGAGCGGAAAATCATCCAGGAAAGCGTCATTGACATATTCAAACACTACATTATCCGGCCCTCATCAATCTCTTGGTCGTCGCCTGTTGTGCTAATCCGGAAGAAGGACGCTTCTGTGCGACTCATCCATTAAGCCACAGCGCTGGATTGACGCGGTCAAGAAAGACGACAGGACGTGCGCTAGCTATCAAACGAACGTTATTTCAGAGAAAGCATGGTACTTATGCCGGCTTAAACGAACGGAAATCATCGCACGAGCAACCCAACATTTTTCAGATAGCCAGTTTCTTTTCTGCTAAGCGCAATCGACGAGCACTGATGCAGTTTGCACCTTCATTTGCAAGCAAGCTTGCTTCTACAATTTCCCTGGTATCCTTATCTGTATTTCTCAAAAAGACTAAACAATTTAAATTCAATTAACACTAAAACAGTGAATGACGTGGTTTTCAATAAATCTCTTGAAAATCTGGTTATTGACACGTGTACTTGTTTGGCTTTATCGGGCGACACGTTTCACCGCCTAACAAATGTTATCGCACAGCGCAGGACGCGCCTGCATGTATCGCAATTTTTTGGAGTCTTATCGATGGTTCCATCCGCTGTCTGTGGCCGAACCTTGTGTAATCTGATTGCATCTGTGCGCGACTCGAATAATGTAGAACTTTGTGGAAGGCACGCGGGTCCCAGCGATTACTCTGGAACATTCCACGACTGATGTATAAATGCCGACGCGCTAGACCCGCTCACCGATCGCATTTTCGACGACCGCCGACTGTGTTCGCCGCTGTCGCCGTTCTTTGCCTGTAGCCTGTTTTTGAGGGCACAAGTTCGCCCAATAAAATGATAGCTTCGTTTTTACCATTTTGGGTACTTTCTTCTCCGTCACTACCACGTGACATTGTAACACATGAGCTACCTAACAATAACGCTCTCCAGTTTTTAGATATCGAACTAAACTTGACCGCCAATCCTTACTGTTGGGAATATCACCCTCGGGAATTAAAGATGCTGCTTCCGCATACCTTGTCACCTACGAAGTTGTTGAAGCGAGCAATCGCAAACCTATGTTTTGTTAATGCGCTCCGCAAATCATGCCCCCACTGAATGCCTGGGAGTTTTTTTTTTGGGACAAAAAGTGCGGCTAGAGGAAGCAGGCTACCCTATCCACGTGCTTTTATCAGTGGCGGAAGATTTGGTGAAAAAAATTGTCGGAACCGGGTGGTACGCAGGCACAAATGAAAAAAAAAAACGTCATTCGACTGATCCGCTCATTCGTTGTCAGCCCCATTGGCTACGTAGCCGCCTGCCACAACTGATACGTCGCGGAAAAGAACGATATGAACACACTCATCAGGAAAACGTACAAGGTAGCTCTAGGTTGCCAGGAATCGACGAGCACCGAGCACTGGGCCCAGCTAGGCATAGGCAACACCCTAGAAGAAATAGCCGATGCACAACATATCTCGCAGCTCGAACGCATATCGACCACCACTACGGGAAAGCACATTACGCCGTTACGCCGAGCATGAACAAGCTCGGCGTAACGTACCCCAACCGGCACGGCCATAAAATACAAATCCTGAGCAAAATCAGAGACACCGTTACAGTGGCAAACATCCCAAGAAACGTGCACCCGGATTACAATCGAGGCAGAAGAAAGGCAAGAGGCTCTGCTCCGTTCACTCGGCCAGGAGAGAAACTCGCGCTTTGTCGACGCAGCCGAATATCCGAACGGCCATAAATACACTGCCGTAGTCATGACACAGATTCCAAAATCAGAATCGCATGCACCAAACACTCGGAAATAGCGGAGGAAGTAGGGATCGCGCTGGCCCTCACAGAACAGGAATGCCAAGTCCTACTAAGTGACTCGCAAACGGCAGTACAGAACTGCGCCAAAGGTAGAATTTCAAACAAAGCCTTGACCTTTCTGGCCAAAGCGGGAAGATCAAAAAAGCTCGCGCTCGAGGATCGTATGGTTCCCGCGCGCGTCACCACGGAAGGCAACGCTATCCCGAACCTAAACGAGATGGCGCGCCGGACGGCGCGAGACATGTCTCGCCGCACCGAACAGGGCAATGCGTCTCGCGCGATAGGGAACACGCCTCGCGCAGAACGGGATATGCTCACTGGATAAAATGACATAACCAGTGCATATCTAAGCGCCAGAAGGGTATACCCACCGCCGAGTCCCAAATCGAACAGGTCGCCTGGAGACAGCTCCAAACGGACACCTTCCCTACCCGTTCCATCTGTAGCCTATCTTCCCAGATAAGCATCAGGACGACTCATGCAAATTGTGCCTGGAAGGACCAGCAACACTCAAACACATGCTGTCGGAGTGCGATGTAGTTATAGGACCGATAGAAGTTGCTCCGGAGACCCTGTCATCGAGGTAGGCCACCGCTCTACGCAGCTCTGACCTTGGCATCCAGGCGTGGGCAGTCCAGCAACCCCGTGAGGCGGTGTTGAGGCAGGGCCTTGACGTTCCGCCGTGAGATTGCTGGACGTTTAATAATGTTGTAGCCATCCACCCAACCGGGTAAAAAGCGCGAGCGCAGCCATGCAAGGGGAAAGAAGGCTGTTGTACCGTACATGCACGGGATATCACGCGATTTGAACAAGGCGACTCGAAAAGTGGAAGGAGACGTCGTATTTTCAGCCCCCCAAAAGGTATCAAGCAAATGTAAGGCCACCAATCCGTTGAGAAAGACCCGCCGAGGCTGCGTGGAGAACCATCGGTCACCGTTTGCGCACTGCGCGCAAGGTGTCGTATATCACTTCCACTCGCCGTGGTTTCTCAGTGCCTATGGTGTTAGGCTGCTGAGCACAAGGTCGCGGGATCGAATCCCGGCCACGGCGACCACATTTAGATGGGGGCGAAATGCGAAAACACCCGTGTGCTAGATTTAGGTGCATGTTAAAGAACCCCAGGTGGTCGAAATTTCCGGAGTCCTCCACTACGGCGTGCCTCATAATCAGAAAGTGGTTTTGGCACGTAAAAACTCATAATTTAATATCACTTCCCTTTCTCGTGCGGCAAAGTTTACATAGTGCGGCAAGTGTACATGCCTCAATGACAGGCTAAGATAACACAAGCAAAAACTGAACTGTTATCGAGATGGACATGTCTCCGTGCTCAGTGATGATTACGATTGTAAACCCCTGTTTAAGGATTGTGAAGTCGTGTTTAGAGATACAGATAAATACACGAGGGAAATTGTAGAAGCAAGCTTGATTGCAAAAGAAGGTGGTAACTGCGTCAGCGCTCCATCCGTTACTCTAAGCAGAAAGGAAACTGTCTCTGTGGAAAATGTTGGGTTGCTCGTGCGATGATTTCCACTCGTTTGAGCCGGAGTAGTTATCATGCGTTTCTGGGATGAAATTGTGTTATAGCGTATGTCCTGTCGTCTTGTCCGTGTCAATCCGGCGCTATGACTTCAATTGATGCAACGAATCGTTGCAACTTGCCCGAAAATCTCCACTCTTCGTTCTGTACAATTTTGCGTCGATTATTTTATTTATTTATTTACTGATTCATACATACTGCAGCCTCAATGAGGCTATTGCAGCAGTGAGATGAAGAACAAGCACACAACATTTACAAACAAGCTTGCGGGAATTGTTTCAGTGGTAGTGAACGGATGTTGCCCGTTAATGAATTCCAGACTTCAATTGTTGATGAAAAAAAAACTGTGTTTAAAGGAATCAGTACGTGCAAAAAAGATTGAGATATTTGGAGCATGGTGATTCCGCGTACATGCGGCTTGGAAATGTCAAGTAGCTATCTAGAGAGCAGAGGCGAGGAGAATCGAATAACGTGTGAAGAAATTTTAGGCATTCAAGTTTGCGACCTTCTGCAAGAGCAGTGAGACCAAATAGGGGAAGAGAGACGCCGAAAATTCCTAGACATATCTCCTACAAATAAAACGCACTGCCTCTTTTGCACCTATTCTAGTTTTATGGCGTCACAGCGTTTGTTTGGGTTCCATAGAACGCAGCCATATTCGAGGATGGGGCGAATGAGAGTTTTATATGTAAGAAGTTTAGTTTTGTGAGGAGCAAGACGCAGCGTATGATGTATGTAACAATATGTTTGAATATGAGTATGAGGTAGAGTGTGATGTACGTATCAATATGTTTCTACTATGCCAAATCGTGTCTTAGTAGGATAACTAAATATTTAACTTCGAAGACCCTATTTAAATAAATATTGTTAAAGGCATAGGCAAAGAAGGAAGGGGATGAGCGTCTTGCAAAGCACATGGAGACAGTTTCTGAAAGTTGATATTCATTTCCCAAGCTTTGGACCAGTTACAGAATTCAGAACAATAGTTAAAGACAACATGATCAGTAGGAGATTTAATTGTGTCACATAAAACGCAATCATCTGCAAAGAGGCGCAATTTAACTAAGGTGTGTAGGTGGAAATCACTAATATAAAGCAGGAATAATATAAAGCAGGAATAAAATAGGACACAGTACTGAGGATTGGGTACCCCTGATGAAAGAGACATCAAGGGTGAGTTAGTAGAGTTGAAACGTACATATCGCGAACGCTGGGAAAGAAAGTCCGATATCCAGCCAACCAAAGATGTATTTTTTAGTATAGCGAACAGCTTGTGCACCAGTTTAGGGTGTGAGACAGCGTCGAAGGCCTTTGCAAAGTCTAGGAAAACAGCATCAAACTGGTCTCCTGTGTCTAAAGGGCTGATGATATCATGTACGAAGTCTGTCAGTTGTGTCAGAGTTCTACGGCCACGTCTATAACCATGCTGGAAAGTACATAAAAGTGTTATTTTCAAGGCAGTCTATAATGAGTTTATAATATGTTTTGCCATCACCAAAAATGACATAGAACGCGCACACAGGCTTGGCCGTTTCCAGGCCGGTAAACACCGACCAATTATAGTGAAACTTGCGCGGTTCAAAGATTACTGTAGCATTATGTCTGCCGGGCCAAAGCTTAAAAGTTCGACAATTTCTATCCGGTAAGGCTTTTCATTGTGCATCCGGCTTGCAATGAAAAAGTTGTACGCCTATGCAAAACAAAACAACGCCGCCACTTTCAAGATACGCTTCGATAAGCTTGAGATGGATGAAATGCAGTTATTTTTATTACGCGCAATCAGATTCAGTCTCATAATTTAAATCCTAGCCATCACTGCAGCCTTGCCCAGCACCTGCCTCACCCCCCCCCCCCAACCACTACTAAACCTTGTTGACGCATAACGCAATCACATGCTGTTTGTTATACTGGCTAATGTTCGCCGTTACATGTCAACATAAAAGATACCGTTGAAGCCCTTCTCGACGACAATAATACAGACATGGTCATTTTCACTGAGTCTTGGTTAACCCCTGACATAGATAGCACTGAGCTACTGCATGCAGATTCCCCCTGCACTGTTTTCAGACGCGATTGGTAGGAACGAACGGGTGGTGGCGTTCTTGTCTTCACCGAAAACGGCATTCCTTGTTACCGGCTCCCGAACAGTTGTATTCACGAAATTCTTTGTGTGCACAGATCCAGGCCGACATGCACACGCATACTCATGTCTTGTTATCGCCCACCCGATTGTGACCATTCCTTTATCGACGAACTTAACTATGTCATTTAATATGCAACCTCTCAATTCGCATGTGCTAACTATATTATTTGTGGTCATTTTAACTTTCCGGATATCACCTGGGACAATCTAACAGCATCATCCTGCCAGTCAAAAGATTTCCTTGATTTAACCTTAAACTTCAACCTTACACAAAAAGTAAACTTTCCTACACGTGGCTCAAATACCCTTGACCTGGTCCTCACTTCACAACCCGAATACATTGAGTCGTTAGCCTGTGTCAAGGGGCTGAGCGATCACAGCACTGTCCTTTTCAATTTGAATATCCCAGTTCCAATCAAACAGCGATCAATATAATTGATACGGGACTACAGCAAAGCTGACTTTTCCAAAATTAAAAGCTGACTTTTCCAAAATTACCAGTCAACTAAATATTTTTGAACACCTAAGAGAAACTGCTTTCAGAAGGTCTGGTGACGGAAACTGGCTGTTGCATAAGCAAAAACTACTCAGCTTAATCAATAATTACCTACCCCTTGTTTGCATTCGTGGTATCATGGGAAAGCCTCGGTGCACAAATCCACTAAAAAAATAGCACAAAAGGAAAAGCGCCTTTTTAGAGTGGCAAAAAATTTGGTTCTGTCCAGAAATGTAAGAAATATTTCAACTGCCTGTGCGAGTGCAACAGCTTTCTGAAGCTTTCAAAGAAAAACATTTATCACCAGGATCTTCTCAATATCACCCATGTAAACCCGAAAGAAATTTTAGAATACTCACACCAAGTATAAGTCAGTCGAATAACATTACCATAACTAATCCTGATGGGTCCCATGTTCCAGTTGAAACGCGTTCTGACGTCTTAGATTCATACTGCTGATCCGTCTTCCCTAGTGAAGGAAAAAACCAGTCAAAAAACACTGAGTACAAGAGGCGAAGTTCACACCACAACGACTGGTCGTTGTGGTGTGAACTTCTCTTCTTGTCCTTTGTGTTTTTTGACTGTTTTTTTCTTCAAGTATGTACCAACATGCCCAGATTTCAACCCTTCCCAAGTGAATCTTCCACCAACATCCCTGTTTACCAAGATTTTGCGGCACTGAAATGTCTCCGATTGATATAACTGCCGAAGGTATCGCGAGCCTAATCAATAAACTTAAGATATGTGGCTCCCCCTGGCCTGACAACATAGCGGTGAAGATACTGAAAGCCACTAATGTCAATTCTAGCCAGATATTACAAATCATTGTTACCCAGTCTATAAGCGAAGATACGATGTCTTAAGTCTGAAAACTAAGCAAAGTAACTAAGTAAGCAAGTATTTAAATCTGCTAAGCGCTCCCACCCATTCAATAATCGCCCGATATCACTTACATGTATGGTCTATAAACTTTTAGGACATATCATATCTTCCCATATTGTGTCCCACCTCCACAGAAGTTCTTTTTTCTTTAGCAAACAACATGACTTTTGTCCGGCTTTTCATGTGAAACACAACTTTCGGAATTCACCACAGATCTCAACGTAAACTTAGATCCCTCATTCAGACCGACGTAATTGACATAGCTTTTTGAAACGCTTTCGATAGCGTGCCTCATCATCGACTAGTGTCCAAGCTTTCATGCCTTCACCTCGACCCACTAATCCTATCATGGATCATCTGCTTCCTAACAGATCGCCTCCAGTTCACATGTGTTGCCGGTCGCTGTTCAGATACTACCAAAGTAATATTGGGTGTACCACAGGGATCTGTCCTCGGCCCACTCCTTTTTCTAATATACATTAATGACCTCTCAACAGACATATAATCTACAACTAGTCTATTCGCTGATGACTGTATTATTTACAGTCGTGTCACTACTCACACTGACCAATCCATTCTACAAAATGACTTAAATTCTATTTACAAGTGGTGCTCACGCTCGATGATGGAACTAAATGTCTCCAAAGGCAAGTTAACGCATATATCACGTAAACGCTTTATATCTGAATTTCCATGCTCTTTAGGCTCTATTAATTTATCTGAGCTCGATAGTTACCGCTACCTTGGCATTATCATCCCTAACCAACTAAATATGTCGAACCACGTTCTGCAAATAAAAGCTGATGCTTCAAGATCCCTTCATCGTCATCATCATCATCACCATCATCATATTCATCATCATTATCATCATCATGAGCCTATTCATGTCCACTGCAGGACGAAGGCCTCTCCCTGCGATCTGCAATTACTCCTGTCCTGCGCTAACCGATTCCAAGTAGCACCCGCAAATTTCTTAATTTCGTCACTCCGTCTAGTCTTCTGCCGTCCTCTACTGCGCTTCCCTTCTCTTGGCACTCATTCTGTTACCCTAATGGTCCAACGGTTATCTAGTCTGCGCATTACATGACCTGCCCAGCGCCATTTTTCTCTTAATGTCTATTAGAATATCGTCTATGCCCGTTTGCTCTGTGATCCAAAGTGCTCTCTTTCTGTCTCTTAATGTTATGCCTTGCATTCTTCGTTCCATCGCTCTTTGCGCGGTCCTTAACTTGTTCTCAAGCTTCTTTGTCAGCCTCCAAGTCCCTGCGCCGTAGTCTCTGCACCGGTAAAATGCACTGATTGCATACTTTCCTCTTCAATGATAACGGTAAGCTTCCATTCAGGAGCTCACAATGTGTGCCGTATGCGATCCAACCCATTTTTATTCTTCTGCGAATTTACTTCTCATGGTAGGGGTTCCCTGTGATTAGCTGACCTAGGTAAACGTACTCCTCTACAGACTCTAGAGACTGACATGCGAACTTGAACTCTTGTTCCTTGCCAGGTATTTATCATTATCTTTGTTTTCTGCATATTAACCTTCAGTCCCACTATTACACTGTTCCTTTAAGGTCCTCAATCATTTGTTGTAACTCGTCTGCATTGTTGCTAAATAGAACAATGCCATCGGCAAACCGAAGGTTGTTGAGGTATTCGCCGTCGATCTTTACTCCTAAGCCTTCCCAGTTTAATAGCTTGAATACTTCTTCTAAGCACGTCGTGAATAGCATTGGAGATATTTTGTCTCCATCTCTGACCCCTTTATTTATAGGTGTCTTCCTTTTTTTCTTGTGTAGATTTAAGGTGGCTGTGGAATCTCTGTAGATGTTTTCTACTGCATTTACGTAAGCGATCTGTACTCCTTGATTATGCAATGCCTCTATGACTGCTGGTACCTCTACTGAATCAAATGCTTTTTCGTAATCTATGAAAGCCATATAGAGAGGTTTATTGTATTCTGCGGATTTCTCGATAACCTGGTTCATGACATGGACGAGATCCATTGTAGAGTAACCTTTCCTGAAGCCAGCCTGCTTCCTTGGTTGACTAAATTCCAGTGTTGTCCTTATTCTTTTGGATATTATTTTGCTAAATATTTTATATAATACTGGAAGTGAGCTAATGGGCCCATAATTTTTAGTTGTTTAACATTGCCCTTTTTGTGGATTACTATAATGTTTGCATTCTTCCAGTTTTGTGGGACCCTTGCAGTCGATAGACACTTCGTATAGAGAGCCGCCAGTTTTCCTAGCATTATGTCTTCTCCACCTTTGATTAAATCGACTGTTATTCTATCCTCTCCTGCTGCTTTTCCCCGTTTCATGCCTTGCAAGGCCTTTTTGACCTCATCTCTAGTTATAGGAGGAGTTTTTGTATACTGTTCAATATTGTTTGGAATAGAGAGCTCCTGAGTCGTCTGGGTACTAAAAGATCAGTATACAATTTTTCTGCTGCTTTTACTGTATCTTCGAGATTGCTGACGATATTACCCTGCTTATCTTTTAGTGCATACATCTTGGTTTGTCCTATGCCAAGTTTTCTTCTCGCTGATTCCAGGCTGCGTCCATTTTTTACGGCTTCTTAGTCATTCTCACGTTATAGTTTCGATTATCAATTATTTTCGCCTTCTTTTTCAGTTTTGACAGTTCCGCGAATTCTACAATATCTCTTGGGTTGGACATTTTCGTTCTTTGTTGTTTCTTTATCGGGTGCTTTGTTACTTCTTAGAGCTTGCCTACTGGTTGCCTTGGTCCCTTGCCTCCCATTTCGTGCTGCCTCTGAAGCCAGCCTTGTTACGGTTTCATTCATTACCATTATGTCATCATCATCATCTCTCTATTCTAAGGCTGCATGTTCTAAGGCTGCAACATCCCTTAGCTATATTAAAGTGTGGCTATCCTTGTCTCCTCCGTGGATTCGTAAACTAGCATATGAAATTTTCATCCATACCAAATCAGAATATGCGTCTATATTTTCGAATCCGCATCAAAAGTACTTGATTGACACTTTACAAGCTACTCAAAATCGTGCCTCCCGTTTTATCTTATCGAAATATGACAACACTATCAGCGTTAGTAACTTGAAATTATCTTTTGGTCTCCCCCTTGCAGCATCAAGACGTACAATTTTGGAACTCTGCCTATTCCATAAATTGTTGCATAATTTTCCTTACCTTCGTTCTTCTTTTTATGTCCACCCGTGCGCTTATAACATCGTCTATTCAATTCTTTAAGTATCCAACGCCTTCATGGTTCTAGAAACGCTTTCAATAAAGCCTTCCTTCCCGTTGCAATAGAACAATGTAACTCGCTTCCGGAATTTATTTATTTTATTTTTATTTATTTATAGATGCTGCGATCTGAAATCAGATCATAGCAGGGTGGGTATACATAGAAATATGCAAGCGTGTAAACACATGCAAAATTCATCACATATGCAAGCATTTTCAGACATTGGTGAAGAATGCAAAACATACAAGAAAAGAAAAACACAGGAAATAACGTACACAAATTCATAACATTTGCGAGTATTTTTCAAACATTGATAAGGAATTCTGGGTAACATTATCAGAATTAAGATTATTTCAGTCTGTTATTGTCCTAGCAAAAATAATATTTGAAACAGTTATTCCGTGCGTTCCTTGGGGTTATTGATAAAGCATGCCTTCATCTCGTATTATAACCTGATGAGTAAATAAAGAACTTGAAAGTGTTAACTTTATAATGGCAGTTTACATGTTCAAAGAGGAACTTTAATCGACAGATTCGGTTGTGCCGTATCAGCAGTCAACGGGGGTAACCCACTGCTTCTTACGAGCTCACCAACAGACGCACGGCCGTATGAATTAAAAACAAACCTAACTATCTTATGCTGTACACATTCCAGCTTTTAAATATTGGTTAAAGTGAATGGGTCCCAATTAATTATGGCATATTCCAACAACGGACGAATGTAGGAATCGTACGCCAGTAAACGAACACTAGACGTAGATGATTTCAGTGAGCGCCCCAAGAAAAACAGTTTACGCAAGGAAATTGCAACTACAGTATCTATGTTCTTCGTCCAGGAAAGCTCATTGGTTATCCATAGGCCCAAATATTTGTACTCTCTTACCTCTGATAGAGATACGTCGTCCACATTATATGCAAATTGAAGTGGTTCTTTCTGATGTGTGATTCGCATAAAAACAGTTTTTTTTTCAAAATTATTAGACATTTGCCATTGTTCACACCAAGCAGCGACCTTTGCCAAGTCATTATTTAGACGCACCTGATCATCAACAGAAGATATCTTTTCATACAAAATACGGTCATCTGCGTAAAGCTTCACGGGAACTGAAAGTTCTGCGACTATGTCATTTATAAATAATAGAAATAAAAGTGGTCCCAAAACGGATCCGTGTGGGACTCTAGACTTCTTCCTCTGTATTGTTAGAAGTATTGTATAAGGTGACAAATTGGGGGGGGGGAGATGTCTGTTAGTAAGATAGGCTCTGATCCATGCAAGTATCTGTTCATTTTTTATATAATACCCTAATTTATGGATTAATTTGTTATGTGACACCTTGTCAAATGCTTTACGAAAATCAGTGAAAACAATATCTGTTTGCTTCCCTTCATTAATTGCCTGTGCGAGATCGTGAACAGTCTCAACTAATTGAGTAGATGTAGAAAACCTATGCCTGAAACCATGTTGGACATCTGTAAGTACCTTGTACTCTTCTAAGAAACCTAATATGTGTTTATGAATTACATGCTCTATAACTTTGCATGATGTAGATGTAAGAGATACTGGTCGGTAATTGCCTGTGTGTGCTTTTTTTCCGGATTTATGTAAAGGTTAGATTTCGGCCGTCCTCCAGTCACCCGGTAGGGAACCATCGCGTAAAGATCTGGTGAATACGACATACAGGTACTTAGCACACTATTCCGCAGAACGCTTTAAAAACGCGTTTGGCAAATTAAAAACGCCGCTCACAGAAATAACACCTTCAGATATAACAGCTAGCGATATATAAAAGTTGGAAAGGCAACCGTTATCAACTCCCATTATTCATTATCAAATGCCGACTGGAAGAATATGTTAAAAGCAGAAAGAACGACAGTCTTATCACTTACACATTTGCCGTCTATCATGAGCCAACTGGTGGAAGAAGATTTAGGTATGATTTGGCGCCTGAATCTTTTGGGACATGTTTTAACCCATTAAAGACCAGCGTGACCATATGGTCACGTTAGCCTTCACAGTGGATTTCAATTAATTCAGATTAACAAAGCGGCACCAAAATCGCCTTTGACGTGTCATTTGACATATTGGAGTTCCCTTTATGGATACCAAGTGGCAGCAGCTGTCAGTCGTTTTCTGAGAGCCCCTCGCAAAAGCGGGAATAAGTGTTGCTCTGCGAGTAGCGTTGCCATGCATCGCTCCTAGGGGTAAGTGTTTTTTTTCACTAATTGTTTAAGCAATAGTCAGATATCCTTACCTCCGTATTGCCCTTTGAATATGTGACCTTCGATGAGCATTTGTGAAAGATTGATGTTTGATTTATCCACGAATGAGCGTGTTATCTTGCGCGTTGCCATATGGTCACGCTGGGCCTTTAGGCTACCGAACTTTTTTATTTTTTAACTGCATTCTCATCTCTTGAACGTCTGCTGCCGCGTTCTCGCAGTGGTTATTCTTTATTTTATTGTCTGAATAGGCTGATGTTGGAAAAAATAGCGAAGATAGTCGTAGAGGAAGATGACGTCGTGTCAGTGATTTATATCGAGCCGCCAGAGGCTGGCACCTATTCGGATGAAGACTCAGTCGATGAAGACTCAGGTGGGCTCATTGACAATCTAAGCAGGTGGCAGCTATGAGCCGGCGCTGAAACGCGGAAAGCCTATCAGCTTCGGGTATAAAGTATGCTGCCTAAATGCCAAGAACAGATACCTTGCAAACTTCAAAGTGTATCAAGGCAAGCAGGAGAGATAGCGGAACATCTGAAAAATACGAAAAGGACTTCGGAAGAGCAGCGGCGCCACTTCTTCAAAGGGTGGAAGAACTCGCAGCAGAGACGCACGACCTTCCTTTTTTTCCTATTTTGATAATTTATTCACAAGCATGAAGCTACTCAGGCATCTCAAGGCAAAGGGCTACGAAGGCACGGGCACAGTGAAGCAGAACCGTGTTCCCAAAGAGTGCCCTATCGCTTGACCAGAATTCGTCAAGTGCCAACCTCTCGGGCACGAAGATCCTGCGCTGAGCGACAATGGGATAATTGCTGTCCGCTGGATGGACGATTCTGTAGTAACAATCGTAAGCACCATTCACGGCGTAGAGCCCATGTCATCTGCAGACAGGTGCTCTCATGTTGAGAAGAAGCGAATCAAGGTGGCCCGTCCAAACACTGTTGCTCAGTACAAGTTTTATAGGAGGTGCGGACCTGATGGATGCAAATGTAGGTGCATATAGGATTGCAATCCGTGGCAAAAAGTGTTGGTGGCCGATTTTTACTTGACTTTGTAATGTATCTATCAGCAACGCTTGGGCGTTAATTCGTAGCACAGGGCTCAACGTCACGCAGGTGGAATTCCGCAGGCAAATTGCACAAAGCTACCTGATGCGATGGGATAATAAGCCTAGAGGACCTCGTCAACGCCGAATCCCAAAGACTGGTGATGTCCTGAATGGTACACGGTATGACTAAGTGGCCCACTTTGTTACAACAATACCTAATGGCAAGAGGCGGAGGTGTGCGTGAGAGAATTGCAACAGTGCGGTGCACACACAATTCACAAAGTATGACGTCGGCTTGTGTATTCCACGATTCAAACCATATCCCACTAAATAAATGCTCGACTATTCGCTGTGTATGTTGTTCGTGATGTTTCATGGCTTGAAATAAGTGTTTTTAACTTTGTGTATTTTGCTGTAGCGTAAGGGCCCAGTGTGACCATATGGTCACGGGCTATATTTCAAAAACTATTTAGGCAAGAGTAATAAATTCTTGCATGTGAATTATTAGTATAAAGGTAAGCTAATATATTAGATTTGTTTCAAGATAGCAAGAAAAAAAAGAAACCGGTCCCTAATGGGTTAATAAACGAAGGCAGGATCGTTCCGTAATATTTCTCTTTGTCGCAAATTGTTTTCTGTTTTAGTTGTTCTGAAGTGCCTTCTACAACATATTTTAAAGTTGCATTTGTTCTTGATTTCACTTTTAACCTTTCAAGCCTTCACTGTAAGCGTAACGTCTCACGAGAAAGCCATGGGTGACGGTGCACAGATTTTGCAATTTTGGGTATGAAACGCTGGATACATTCAAAGACAATTCCCATAAAGGAAAGCCATAAGTCATTTATATTGCAAGTGCTGTTTCTGAAGTCAAAGAAGTAGAATGCAAGCATATCCAGAATAGAGTCATCATCAGCACGAGAAAAAGTCGGAAATAAATGAACACCATTTTTGCGATCAGGGTAGACATTTGACAAGTTCAACAGGACAGCGTTGAGATCAGAAATCCTGTTTATGAATTCACAATTTATCGCATTTCGGATGGCGCCACTTACAAAAAATAAGTCTAGAATTGAGCCTATGGCTCCCTTTACCCTCGCGAAATCATTTACCGTTTGTAGTAAGTCAAACGTGAATACAATATCAAAGATTGTGTTGTCAATACTGTTAGCAGAATGCAATGAAAAGGTGCGCCAATCAATGTTTGGTAAATCAAAGTCCCCTGCCAGTAGTATTCTGTCATCTGATTTTACGTGGCAGTGCATATATTCCCGTAAGTTTTCAAGTACCGCAACAGAAGAGTTTGGATGCCTATAAAAAACACTAAGGATAAAGAGGACCTTGTTGATGTATGCTTTGCAAAAGACAGCTTCAATTCTTTATTCTTTATTCATCAATTACTCCGCAGCGCCCAAAGGCGTTACAGCAGGGGGGTTACAACATGAAATAAAATACATTTTCATTCACACAATGCACTTGCTTTTTAGTCGGCCTATTCCACTGTTTAATTGTTCGAACAAAAATGAGTTGGCATACATGTTCGTCTTGGCAGGGTACTCGAGGATTTTGCAACTAAGATCAGTTCGTTTGGAATTGTAATAAGGTTTCTGTAAGTAAATTTCCCTATTAATTCCAGTTTTATTATAGTAAATCCAATATAGAAATTTTAATCTCAGTTTAATGCGGCGGGCCCATCCTAGCTCAGCCTTCATTTCAGTGCAGCTCTCCCTTCTTCCGTACCTCCCCAAGACGAACCTTGCAGCACGGTTTTGCATTTTTTCTAGAGCGGCAATGAAGGTTACCTCGTGGGGGTCCCACACAACACAGCCATATTCAAAGAGTGGTCGAACACAAGTTGTATACGCTATACGTTTTAAATTCGCATGTGAAAATCGCAGGTTTCTCTGAACACAATTCAAAGCTTTACCAGCTTTGGCTATGATGCTGTCTACCTGTGGTTCCTACGAACATTCAGACGACAGTAGCACACCTAAATACTTATACGTGCTGCCTTGCGTCAATAGTACATTGTTCAGATGATACCGTGACAGTATTTGTTTCTTCTTTTTAGTAAATGAGGGATGTACACACTTTGTTATGTTCAAAGTCATTTTCCATTTAGTACACCGATCATGAATGAGTGATCAGTCGTTCTGTAGTTCAATTGTATCATTGTGATGGGCAATTTTTTTTGTACACAACACAGTCATCCGCAAACAACCGTATAGAAGATAAAATTCCCGCAGAGATATCATTAATGTACACCAAAAATAATAGCGGACTCGCAACGGAGCCCTGTGGGACTCCTGATGTAACATTTGCATATTCGGAGCATTTTCCATTCAGTATTACACATTGCCTTCTTTCGGAAAGGTAACATTCAATCCATTTAAAAACAGTTGCATCAATGTGTAAGGTTTTAAGCTTAAACAATAAGAGTGAATGTGATACCATCTCGAAGGCTTTCCGAAAATCCAGGAACACACCGTCTACCTTTCCTCCTGCATCTACGCTGGATATTAGGTCATGATAAAACTCAACTACTTGTGTTCTGCAAGGTAGTCCCTTACGAAATCTATGCTGCTCGTTAATTAGTACTCTATGCTTACCTAAATGATTTAGTATTTGTTTATATAAGATGTGTTCAAGTATTTTACACGGGATAGACGTAAGTGATATTGGCCTGTACTTACCAACGTCTTTTTTGGACCCACCTTTATATATCGGAACAACGTGTGCAATTTTCCAGTCATGGGGTAAAATACCTGTCCATAAAGGTATATAGAAATTGGCCCCGCGCAACGTTTGAGTACACGCGGAATGGAATGGAATGGAAAACTTTATTGACTCCTTTAAGGTTTTAGCGGGTCGAGGCCGAAGTCTTCATTTTTGAAGCTTGGGTCCTCTTCAGCCATGGATGGGCCCCTAGTCCAGGGCTCCACTCAGCCGGGCCGCCTCGCACGCGTGCGCTATTAGAGCTCTTTGAGCCTCTAGTTCGCGGCTGGTGAGCCAGCTCTCCCATTGCTCCGCACTTGGTGTTTTGTGTTTGTGGAATGCCTGGTTTCTTGTACACTCCAATGTAATGTGGTATAATGTTGGTTTAGCTCCACACCATGGACAGATTGCGCTATACTGCGTGAGGAACATCCTACTTAGTATGTGTACGTTTGGGAAGGAGCCGGTTTGCAGTCTCCGCCATCCTGCGGCCTCCTCCTTTGTTAATGCTTTATGTGGTGGGGGATATTGATATCTTAGCCCCTTATAGAGGTTTAATAGCTCTGAATAGCTGTTCCCGCAGTTGATCTGTGGCCCCTCTGGGGCGGTTGACGTTCCTGCTCGGCTGGCCATCCCTCGAGCTAGGCTATCTGCCCCTTCGTTGCCCATGATCCCTGCGTGGCTTGGTATCCAGATAATGTTATGTGTGGGTTGTCCCTCAGCGATTGGAACTCTGCTGAGGATCTTGAGCGCGGTGTTACTAATTCTGCCTCTTATATAGCTCCGGCACACCTCTTGTGAATCTGTTAGAATATTGAGGGATATTCCTGTTCTATAACCTTCTTCCGCTGCCAGTGCGACAGCAATTTCCTCTGCCTCGGTTATGTTAGCCACCTCGGCCGTGAGTCCTGTGATTAATTCTCCTTGATTATTTACTACTACCGCTGCCGCGTTGTTTTTGTGTGCTTGTGAGTATAGGGACGCATCGGTATAGACTCTATTGTCCCGATGTCCCATCGTCTTTTCGTAATACTCTGCCCTAGCCTGTCTCCTACTCGCATGGAGGTTTGGGTACATGTTGTGAGGGATAGGTTGTATGCGTAGTTTCTTTCTTAGTGAGTCTGGTATTGTGGCCCTTCCACCTTGTGGTTTTTCTACTTCCCGACCTAGCTTTGTCAGGAGCGCCCTTCCCGTTCTTGCGTTGATGAGTCTCCGTACTTGTGCCTTGAGCTGGCATTCCCTTAGTTCTTCAACAGTTTTGCTGACTCCAAGTTGCATGAGTTTGTCGTTGGATGTGTTCCTTGGGAGGTGGAGAGCTGTTTTATACGCTTTCCGGAGGATGGTCTCCATTTGCTCTTTTTCGGTTTTGGTGATTGCACGGTACGGCAGTGAGTATGTGACCCGGCTGACTATCAGGCTGTTGACCAACCTTAGCGTGTCCTCCTCTTTCATGCCATATCTCTTGTGTGCCACTCTGCTAATCATTCGGCCCACCTGTCCTGCTGCTTTGTTTAGCAGGCAGATTGTGTGGCTGCATTTCCGGCTTCCTTGCAGCCACATGCCGAGGATTCTAATCATCTTTTGTTCCAGGATGTTTTGTCCTTCTAGCTTTACTTCGAGCGGGGCATCAGTGGGGTGTCTGCCCACCCTGAGGAGTTCAGATTTCTCCGTGGAGCATCTGAGGCCTCTTTGCTTTGTGTATTCTTCGATGCAGGCGGCAGCTTCTTGTAGTGCCTCTTGTTTATCCCCTAGTGAGCCTTGAGTAGTCCAGATCGTTATGTCGTTCGCGTACATTGCGTGACTGATTCCTTGGATCTTGCTAAGTTTCTTGGTAAGGTTGACCATTGCTATGTTGAAGAGTCCTGGCAAGATTACTGAGCACTGCGGAGTGCCCTTGCATGGCATTTGAAAGGCGTCACTCCGTAGGTCTCCCAGGCCTACTGTCGCTGTTCTGTCGGTTAGGAAGCTTCTGATATAGTCATGGACTTTCTTCCCGCAATTAGTGGTGCTAATCCCCTCCACAATGGCGGCGTGGGACACGTTGTCAAAGGCTCCCTTGATGTCGATGGCCATGACCACGTTTTTTCCGTTTTTCGGCAATGTCTCGAGTACCTCTTCCTTTAGCTGTAGCAAGATATCTTGGGTAGACAAGTTTGCCCTGAAGCCGAACATGGTGTTACAGTACCATCCTCCGTCTTCAAGATGCGTTTGGATTCTTCGGGTCACTATTCTTTCGTGCAGCTTGCCTAGGCATGAAGTAAGCGAAATTGGTCTGAGATTTTCTATTTGGAGTTTTTTGCCGGGTTTGGGAATCATCACCACTACGGCGTGTTTCCACTCCTCTGGTACTTTGCCTTCCTCCCATAGTTTGTTGAGGTAGAGGGTGAGCTGATCAATTGCTTCGTCGCTGAGGTTTCGAATTAGCGAGTTTCGGATTTTGTCTGCCTCTGCTGTTGTGCTCTTGGTTGTAGCCCTTACAGCCTCGACAACCTCTACTCTTGTGATGGGTTGGTCTGTAGTTGACTTTTCTTCACCCTGGTAGTCGCCTCGGTAGCCTTCTACCGAGATCTTTCCGCAGCATTTTCCCCGTACTGCTTGGAACAGTTGTTCTTCTGTTCCTTCATACTGGTGGATTAACCTCTGAATGGATTTGCTCCTTTCCGCCTTGCTCTTGCTCGGATCTATGAGTGTTCTGAGGATATGCCATGTTCTGGCTCTGCTTAGGGTGCCAGTCAGTGAGGTACTAAACTGCTGCCACCCCTGCCTTGCCAGCTGCGTTGCATACTCCTCTGCTTGCTGAGTTATTTCGGCAATTTTCTTCTTAAGCTTTCTATTTAGCTTCTGACGCTTCCACCGCTTCGTTAGGCCTCGTCGTGCCTCCCATAGCCTGAGGAGTCGTTTGTCCACTTCTGGTGCTTGTTCTGTTCGTTGCACTTCTTTTGTGTAGAGATCTCTTATTTGTCTGAGTTGTTGGCTCCAATCCTCTGCCGAGGTTAAGTCCCCTTTTAGCTGTTTACAGTGGACTCGAAAGGCATCCCAGTCTGTTAGTCTTGCCTTGCCAATCTTCCTCCTGATGATTTCTGCCTCTATTCTGACCCTGGTGATGTAGTGGTCGCTGCCGAGGTTTTCTTGCAAGTTCTCCCATTCGACTTGCCTAGTGCCCCTGACAAAGGTTAGGTCGGGACACGTGTCCACGCTTACACTATTGCCCTGTCTGGTGTGTTGGCTTTCATCTGTGAGTAGCTCGCAGCCTATGTTTTCTGCAGCTGTGCAGATACTGAGCCCTTTCTTGTCTTCGATTCTACTGGCCCACTGCGGACTCTTCGCAATGAAGTCTCCTGCTATTATTAGGGTGTTTTGCCCTGCAAGCTTCTCCGCTTCCGCAAAAAGTTTAATGAAGTTTCCTTTGTTTTTAGGTGGGCTATATAGATTGATTACGAAAGTGCTGTTAGCTTTCTTTTTCCGTTTTGGAATCACTTCGGTCACTATATGTTCTAGCTTTGTGTCTTCTAGTTCCTTATGTGCTTTGGTTGTTATTTTGTTGCTTATTAAAGTCGCTGTTCGTCCATTTTCCTGACACGTATATCCTTTTAGGGTTGGGATGCAATTTGTTTCCTGTAGTAGTATTAAATCTGGTGGATTTCCTCTAGTGGTAATGAACTGTTTCAGGAGCCCTTGCTTGCGCTTGTAGCTCCTGCAGTTCCACTGCCAAATCTCTAGTTGGTTTGGTCCAGCCATGTTGATGTATTGGTGTTGTTATTTGTTCCCTGGGATTCTGATCCAAACCTGCGCTCGTTGTAGAGGCGGTCTCTGGCGTTGTTTACTGTTCTCTGTGTAGTTTGATTCTTTACGTAGTTGCGGAAGCTCTGGTCTTGCAGGGCTATCTTTTGATTTAGCAGCTACATTTGCTGCTGCATTTGCTGCTGCATTTGCTGCATGAAAGCTTTGAGGTCTTCAATTGAGGTGTTCCTCTCGCTAGTTTGTGTGCTCTCTATATGTTGCTGTGGCGGTGATGGCGCCTTAACTGGTGAGAAACCTGCCTTTCTCATCTCTTGTATTTCCTGAATTAGGTCGTCTATTCTTTTCCTGAGCTGCCGGGTTTCTTCGCGGCAGAGCTCAAGCTCCTTTTTAAGATTACTGTTTTCGGCACAAAGCCTCTTCTCGTTTTCTGTCTGCATGCTTGTGTTATTGGTTATGTTGTTGTGCGGAGGAAAAATCGTTTTGGAAGGGCCGGCTCCCCAGCTCACCTTAACTCCGCCGCTTTTCTTCTGCTGTTTTGACTTCGCCCAGGTCTGCTGGCCCACGCCGCCCAGGGGTGGGTAGGACTCGTCCCTCTCCCGGCTTCGACCCTTGCTTTGACTGTGGCTGCGCCCTCGGCTGCGGCTCCTGGATTCACTCCGGTAGTCGCTCCGCGCTCTTGATCTTCATTCCGGAACCAGCGCGGTCGCCTTGCTCCGCTTCTGCTCCTGCTGCGTCCCCGCCGCTGCTGGCCCTGGGGTCCCCATCGTAGTTCGTTTGTCGACATTAGGCGTTGTTTGCAGTCTTTTGTGCCCGCCGCGTGGGAGCCCCCACACAGCAGACACTTGGGTGTACATTGATGACGTTCTTCCGGATATTTCTGGCCACATTGCTTGCAAGCTCTGATCCCGGGGGTCGGGCAGACGTCCTACCGGTGGCTTTGCTGGCAGCAAATATAGGAAACTTGCCGCGTTGGTCTGTATGGATAACACCACATCTCTCCCCCGTAGCACAAAACTTAATTGGGGAGGATGGGGCCATCAAAGGTGACAGCAGCTGTGCTAGATGGGCCTAGCATTCTCGCCGCTAAAATCTTCAGCCCTTGCGTGCATGTTCATAAGTCTGTCTTGAGTTCTTCGGCGGGGGTCCCCGGGTTCACCCCGTGAATGGCCCCGCGCAGCGTTCCCTCCGGCGCCGCCACGCGCGCGTTGACTTCGTAGCTGTGCTCACCAATCTTCAGTTGCGTGATGCGCCTGACTTGCTGAGCAGCACTTTCGTTGTCTGTACTAATTATGATGATGTTTGAGCCCGTGCGGAGCCGGATGATGAGGTCTTCCGCCCTGCATCCGTGTCCGGTGGCCGCAACCACCGCTCGCGCCACTTGGTGTGTCTGCAGGTTTTTCACTGCCAGTCCCTTCGGCCGGAGGACTATCTTTAAGTCATCTCTGGGGAGTGGAGGTAGCCTCCTCTTCGGCGTTCTCTCTCCCTCTCCTTGCTTGGCCACAGCTGGTGCGCCATCTGTGCTCTTCGTCGAGTCTAGGGAATTTTCATTCCCTAGCTTCTTTCCCGCCGAAAGTGCTGCTTGTCCGCTACGTTGTCGTTTTCTTTGCCGCTTGGATATGGCGATCTCCCAATCCGCGTCTGTGTCCTTGCCTTGATTTGCTTGTGACATTGGTGTCGCTGGGGTGCTGCCTTTCAGGGCTTGAGTAGTTACCGCTGCTCAGTGGGGAGGGTCTCCCGGCGGCGTCGCTGAAATCATCCATAATTTCGTGTGTTTCCGCCATGAAACTTGGCGAAACTTGGGGTGGTAGGTGTGCTAGGTTGGGGTTGATGACTCGGGACATCGCTCCAGGCTCCTCTGCCGCTGGCCGAGGCTGGGAGGGCCACGGAGCCCCGCTACCGTGGTAGGCCTAATGGACCTAGCTTCTGCCGACCACGTAGGAAATCTTCAAGCTCGAGTAAATCCAAAAATAGTGGACCCACCGGCTCGAAAATGGTGTCCTCGTGGTCCGTTCAGCTTCCGGAGTCGGTTCCGTCCAAAATTTGGACGGTCCAGTTGGGTTAGACGGGTCAAAAATCCCGAAAACTACGGAGCGCATGTGAAGCAGCAGCCAGGTCCCTCGATCTTCTTCTTCCTTTTTTACGAAGTTTCTCAGAAATTGCATCGTAGTCACCCTTCTCATAAAAGTAGAGCCTTCTACTCGTACGGATTTTTCCGTTATGGATACCGGCAACAACAGCCAGATGGTCGCTAATTCCCGGAATGACATTCACATTTCTTATGAAATCCGGCGAGTTACAAAACAGCAAGTCTAACACGGCGTCATTGCGAGTAGGAATCGGTAACGTTCTGCGTCAGACCAAACGTGTCTATGATATTTTTCATCGCAAGGTTCATGCGCCCGCCAGAACTTATACACGTATCGTTGCGCCAAGATAACCCTGGCAGATTAAAATCCCCCCCGAGAAGTATCGTCTGAGCTGACGCCTCCGTGAGAATTTCATATAATGTTTGCACTGTGCAGATATCCGAGCTGGGCGAGCGATAAACCACCCCAACAATGAACGTTAAATTATCAGATAGGACTATCTTGCACCACACAGAATCCAGTGCATAGCTCTTGTAATCAATTTCTGAAGACTGTAATGATGAATGAACAAGCAAAAAGACACCCCCACCTGCAGTGGACCTATCTTTGCGATAGACGACGTAGTTTTCTGGAAACACCTCACTATCAGCAATTGAAGGCTTTAACCGAGATTCGGTGCCAAGGACTATGTCTGCGTCAAAACTTTCTATCAAGCCAGAAAGCTCGGCTGTTTTATTAAAGGGAAGCTGAAAGGTTTCCAGAAAAAATGAGTGAACATCTGTACATAATGGTTTTCAACCCTCCGAATTCGAATGTCGTATCGAAATTGAGCGAAAGAAAGCGCAAATATATTTTATTTCGACGAAAAGTGCAGCAGCGAACACGCCCAGCTCGCGCGTCTCGTTTCCGCCTGTGATTGGTCGGTGCGCCTGGTGACGTCAACTCTGCCGCTGCCGACCGCTGCCGCTACACATGAAGCGCGGTGCCAGGTAGTTTGGTGCTGTTTTTCTGAGACGGTAATGGAAAATTTAGAGAGACTGCGTTTTTCTGAGGAGTTCGGCGTTACTCCCTACATGTACGAGCCGATTGCGAAGAGCCGGCCTCTCGAAGAAGCAAACGATGCTGATGCGAGCAGTGCGTTCGACGCGAACGAAAGCAAAGTCTTGGATCTCTCGTGTTGGAAATGCTCTTTGGTGAGTATGTTTTTTGCAAAGCGATCTAGTGATCTCGCCGATCTTTCGCCGATCTAGTGAGCTCGTTTCCGTTCAAACAACTGTAGTGTTGTGTTCCTGCATGCCTCCTCGTGGAACGTAAGCGGGGATGCGATCGTCGGCATTTGTGTGCTGTCCAAAGCTGTCGGCAATCTACAAAGACGGTTTAAACGCGTGAAAAGCTTCCGGTTCATGCAGCACGTGTAGTGACCTTCATCTGTTGACTACCACTCACGTTGACTACCACTCACGTTAATTACCACTCACGTTGACTACCACGCACATTGACTACCACTCTGCATACACGCAGACGCACCAACAAAGGAATGCAGGGTCGATCGAAGCAGATTACGATGGCACGCACGCAGAAACAAGCGCGGTCAGGCACGGTCGCGGACGCTGCGAAGGAATGAAGCAGAGTTGACGTCACAACACCGCGTTTCCGGTCTCCGCTCCTCTCGCTCACTCAAAGGGGGGCGGAGCTACAGCGCAATTTCAACTGACGATTACGTCGCTCCTAATTGAAAAAAAAACCCCAAATTTTACCTACATGGTTTATAAGGTTCCCGCATCCGTATATGAGCGTCTTATTGAATTCGATAGACTCTTCAGCTTCCCTTTAACTACCCTTCGGCAGTTCACAATGACAGCAACGAGTCGTCGACATTGGCATTTCTGATTTTTTCTGGTCTGTCACTGCCTACGCAGTGGGACGACCTCTTCTTTCTCTTCATGCCGCCTGAAAGCCTTGCCATTGATAATCACTTTGTCAAAATTCAGTTTTACTTTATTGTTCTTATCCTCTCTTTTTGCCTTAGCGTATTCCCATAACTTCTTCCTAGTACTTCTTGTTTCAAGTGAGTAATCTTCGCCTACGCTGTACTGTGAATCCTTAAATTTTTTAGCATTAAGAAGCACTGCCTGACGGTCTTTGTACAAAGAAAATTTAACAATAATCGGTCTTTTTCTATTCGCTTTACAGCGTCCTAAGCGGTGTGCCCTTTCCAAAAACCCGAGTTCAATTCGAAGGCTCGTTTTACAAATATTATTTACCATAGCTTCGGATTCATTCCCGTGATTCAATATTTTGCGCATCGGGCATACAAAAAAGTTGTATTGATGATTTATACAAAATCGCCACTCCTCCACCTCTTCTGTCGCGGTCACCCGAAAGGCCTTATTGCCCTTAGGAACAAACTCACCGTCAAATGTTTCACTGCTCAACCACGTCTATGTAAGCATGGCAACGTCTGCGTCATGCGAGAACAGCATGCCCTCAAGTTTTACAGCTTTATTTACGATGCTACGACAGTTTATGTTTAAGATATTGAATGCAGGGCTGGTTTCTTTGTGATGTGATTTATGGTTCTTCGGGATTTTATAACTTTTGTTTTTGCATTATCCCATCCAAACATATCATCGTTAATGCTTAACTTATGAAAAATCAGCTTAACTTTAGCACCATTATTCTTTTCCCGTGATGCGCTTTCCCAAAATTTCTTTCTGACGTCACGAATACTTTTCGAGTAGTTTTCGCTAACTGAATATCCTGAACCTTTCAAATTATGGCATGCCTTCATTAATAAAGTGTTCTCTCGGTAGTGATGTAGATTTATTATGACAGGACGATTCCTGTTTGATTTCATACGTATTCGGTGGCATTTTTGCATGCTCTTTATCATAACTTTAAGTTTTTCACTAAAAAGGTCCTTTGTTATTTTGTCCGTAAGTTCCAACTGTTTCCCTTTTCTCTTCTTTTATGCCATAAATAAATAAGTTATTCCTACGGCTTCTATTTTCCAAGTCGTTGGTTTTAGTTAAAGGTGTGATACAGTGGCTTCCAGTTTATTAATAGTTGGCCTCACATGCTCTACTTCTTCTTTTACGGTGTTGGTAGTTGCCACCTCGTCTTCCAAATTTTTGATTCACTCGGTCGAACCATCTATTGTTTCCTCAAAAGAGCCTTGTTTTGCAAGAATGTCGCTGACAGATGACTTCAGGCAGCTTTGACCCAATAGAATGTGCTGGAACGTTTCTCTTTATGTCATGTCTGGGCCTGGGTTCGATCCAATATCACTGAATTTTAAAACATCGTCTTGGGAAGAAAAAAGGTATGCACAAACACACTTTATACGTAGTGGGCTGCGCAGCAGCAACAGAAAGCGGTTGCCGCTACGATAGCAGTAGGCAGATAAGTAGTTACTAACCTGCGCAATGAAGCAAAATGGGTTCTTGAGCATTGTGCCTGAGTTGCTGCTGCCAAGCCCACTGGTTGGAAGCTGTGATGGGAAGCTTCTTATATAGGGCATGGTGTTCCCGTGATGGGACGTCTCTATTGACAGCGCAGGTGCAGACTCGTTGACGGAAGGCATGATGAGGTCGTTGATAAAGCAAAGATCAGCTTGTGCTCGATTCTTGAAGCCAACGTCATTTGCTTGGTAAGAGGCAGATCGCGCAAATCCCTCACCGAGATAAAATGGTTGTGCGCGCAGCAAAGGGTCAAAACCTGCGCAATGAAGCAAAATGGGTTCTTGAGCATTGTGCCTGAGGTGCTGCCAAGCCCACCCGTTGTTGTAGAGCGAAACCCTTCAAAATTGCGAGAGTTACTAAGCACCGATATTTTCAACTACTTATGCAAAAACCTGTGTTTTTTCATTGACTTTTCAGTTGTTGCTTTTTGTTGCTTTGTACATGTCCACTCCTTCGATGTTTGTATTATTGGTTTGCCCCCACCTTATGTAATACCCCACATGGGGTCCTTAAGGGAATAATTCATTATGATGATGATGAAGAAAATGTGTTCGTGTAATTTACGTACGTGTAATGCGCGCTGTTGCTTAGTCGCTACAACACGCATAGCCAAAGCAACAGCGCGCGTGTTAGATCCCATAGATGAGATGAATATTTACAATTATTATTACGGTTATAATTATATTCTAGTGCTGATTGCTGTGCTATCGTTTGTTCACGAAGCTTTCCCTCATGTCTAAATATTTTAAGGCAGCTTGTCGTGTGCGTATCATGGCCACGCACGCTTATATCGCCTTCCGTTTCTCTAACCCGGGTGCGCTTTAAATCCACGACGCTGCAATTTTGCTTCAGAGACTTTCCTTTCCTTCCTTCTCCGCCCTTAAACTGGCTCTCTTAACTACTACACGCAGAGAAAGCAACAGCGCCCGCATGCGATCCCATAGATGATATATATATATATATATATATATATATATATATATATATATATATATATATATAT